>NC_044191.1:4978121-5038121 GCF_900880675.1 Sparus aurata | reverse complement strand
TTTGTGTATTTGTTACCTCAATAGCTTACCTGGTAGGAGTTCTTCAACAAATACCCGTTGCAATTTTTACTGGAGCGGCACGGGTTCGAGTCCTGCTGTGTTTCCTTTTTTTTTTTTTTTTTTTTTTTTTTTTTCCAGTATATTTTATTATATTTTATTTGTGTACCATTAATAAGTATATAATATAAAAGAATCAGGTGGAAACATGCAATAGACAAAATAAAGTAGACCTATTTAATAAATGTTATAGGCTACATGAGATGCTGATAAAAACAATACAAACAATCTTAGATTAATTATGTTAATATGTTGGTTGATGGTTTTAAATAACTACTCTTGCCCTCTAAGTGTGCTGAGATTAGCCTACTGTATATACATTGCACTCATTCAATACTGACTGTATGTGCAGGAGTAAACTGAATTTGTGTCCTATAATGACTAAAGAATATTTTCTTTGTATTGTGACCTTTAGAATATGAGCAGACCTCTTTCAAAACGCTTTGTTGATTCTTC
This sequence comes from Sparus aurata, assembly GCF_900880675.1. Classification (NCBI taxonomy): domain Eukaryota; kingdom Metazoa; phylum Chordata; class Actinopteri; order Spariformes; family Sparidae; genus Sparus; species Sparus aurata. Next base: position 5,037,608 of record NC_044191.1, on the reverse strand, counting down.
ATCAGAGGATGAACAACAGCATCAGCAGCAGGTAACGTTAACTGAGGGATTGAAATTATAGTTGATATCTGTTAGTTATATACATTGCACTCAACTACTGAGTGTTCATATGTGCATGAGTTTACTGCATTTGTGTCATAATGACTAAAGAATGACTAAACAATATTTTCTTTGTATTGTGACCTCTAGAAGATGAGCAGACCATTCTCCAACCGGATGGAAGATTCTTCATCAGAAGATGAGAAGCAGCAGCAGCGGCAGGTAATGTTAACTGAAGGATTGAAATTATAGTTGATATCTATTAGACCACAGTGGTGTCACATGACATTATATACATTGCACTCAACTACTGAGTGTTCATATGTGCATGAGTTAACTGCATTTGTGTCATAATGTGTCATATTTGTGACCATTCTCCAACCGGATTGAAGATTCTTCATCAGTAGATGAGCAACAGCAGCAGCAGGTAAAAGAAGTGTAGACATTTCAGACTTGTAACTACATGAACCCTAGCGTCCCTATTTGGGTCCTAATAGTAAAATATTGGCCAAAAATATTTGAAAATTGTTTTGGTTCATATAATTGGTGTAGAGGGGAACATGTACATCCTGGTAAACTCAAGTATATCGGGTAGGGCTGCAACTAATCGATTAATCGGTTGATTATTTTTTTGATTAATCGGGTAAAAAAAAACAAGGATTTTTTCCCAAAGCTACGGTGGCCCTTGAGGACCAAATTGTGAAGCTGCCCGCTGCGCCGATCCACTGTGCCACTGCTCGGCAGGCAGGGAAGGACTTCTAACCGCTTGCTCCGCTTCAGCCATGTTAAAAAAGACAAGCTCCGCTGCATATGTCTATGCTCCTCTGTTTACATGCCAGCCGGCTTTACCTCCGCTACACTGCGCTACACTCTGCTCTTCTTCTGTGGTGTTTAACGGCAGTGTGCATCCGTCTGCGGCTCCGCTAAACTCAGTGTAGCGCCGTGACTAGTAGGTGCCGTATTAATTGTACGACACAACAAATTGATAATGAAATTTGTCTACAACACTTTTGATAATGAATTTTTAGCGATTTAATCAATTCGTTGTTGCAGTCCTAATATCGGAGAAGATAATAGATGAAGAAGTACTGCGTGGGCCCATGATTAAGTAAAACTGCAAACAGGTGTTCTTTGGAAAAGGTTTAGGTTCAGCACAAAAGTTCTAAGTTCATTTACTTTGTAGGCATCACTGTGCCAATCAAGGTCTTTTTGGCAATAAAATCATATTCTTAAACAGTAAGCCATTTCTCATCTTTAGCAGTGTTTAGTAGTTGTAGCTCAGGGTGCATGTTTTCCAAGGGATTTTACATCACTGAACTATAGTATACAATAAAGGATTACAGAGTTGGCTTAAAGCCTCTTGAATATAATGATCCTGATCCGAAATCACTGTGGTGCATAATTTATAAGTATATATGGTTTAAGTGGTTGGCTGTTGGGTCACAGCGTGAGATTACAGTAGACATTCAACTACTGTGTGTGTGTGTGTGTGTGTGTGTGTGTGTGTGTGTAAACTGGATTTGTAGTCCTAATTTCTAAGTGATATTGGATATTTTCTTGGTATTTTTACCTCCAGAAAATGAGAAGATTACAACGGATTGAAGAATCTTCAGAAGATGAGCAGCAGCCACAGCTGCACAAGGTAACTGGAGTGATGAACAACTACACTGTCATAGAAATGACAGTGTAGTTGTTCATGTTAGGTGCCTACATAAGAATCCATGGCCTAATTCAGCTATTGCTCTCCTTGCATGTTGTAAATCAGACAGAGAACAGAAATCCAAATGCTGTAGAAAAGGTCCAGGCACATGTACTTGGTATAAATACCCCACAATCCAGTTATTAATACAGTTTGTCTTTTATGCTCTAGATGACCAGAAGCCTCCATTCTAGCTCGACTGAAACATCTTCTGAGCAGGTAAATAAACTGAAAGTTAGTTGTTAGTTGCTACACTTAAAAAATAGATTCATGTTGCTTAGCTAATCATCTATAAAAAGCACACCAGAAGAAGCACGTGTAATGAGCATTTTTGTAGAGGATCTACTTATTCCCTGTTTTTATAGAATTTTGGCTAGGGTTGTTTTGAGTGACAGTGACCTTTATTAAATAGTTAGGATGTGAAACATCCCACAGTCCAGTTATTCATCCACTTATTGTCTTAATAATTTGTGCTCCAGGTGACCAGAAGCCCCCCTTGTAGCTCCACTGAAAACTCCTCAGAAGATGAGCAGGTACATGAAATGAATTATTAAATATGCATTAACACTGTTCATCAGTCATTTGAATGATCACAGCCATCCATAAGAGTGTTCTTGACCAGATGCAAATTAGGTGACTTGCTTGCTATGCTGTCTTTATTTTAGACATACAATCGAAATTACATTTTTAGCCTTTGCGTAAGCCTGCAAGGACATCGAGGCTAGGGCAAGTGCTACAGGCTAAGGTGGAGTTTGAAGAGGTCCTCAGATTACTGCGGAAGATTGGGAGTGAGTCAGCAGTTCTAATTGCAATGGGGAGTTCCACAGTTTGAGAGCCAGAAGGGAGAAGAGTGGGACGTGTGGAGCATTGTCCTGGCTGTTTTAGTGAAGGTTCTGCCAGAATACCTGTGGTGATCTGAGTGAGTGGGAGGGGATGTAGGGTTGGATTGGTGGTTGAAGACCAAGCGTGCTGCTGCGGCATTCTGGATCATTTGGAGGCCAGTGAGGACAGAGTTGCAAATCTCTGACTATACCTCTGTTTGTCTTGCTGTCGAAGGTGCAGATGTAACTACAGCAAATCCTGGTTACCCATCCTGGTCGCAAAATTCACATTTCCTTTTCATTCTGCTGATCATATTGTTTTCTGTTTATGTGTCTTCTCATTTTAGTCTTCTGAGGACCAAGAAGTTTGGAGCGAAAATGAAGAGAGAGAAAATCCTGAGGAAACTGGTGGATCTGAGACACATGCCATAATCACATTCTTGCTTTTGTTACTGTCAAAGTGGAAGTCATTTTTTACAGTCTCTGAAAGGGCATTTGAGTCAATTTAAAAAATTTTCAGGATTATGTTTAATGTACTGAGTATTACATTTCGTTTCACGCCTTTACAAGATATCGCAGCACATTTCCCTGCAACTTTATACATGTTCAAGAAGGCTATATCTGTAAATGGAAATGATTTTACAACATTCGTTGTATGTCCAAAGTGCCATTCTGTATAAACCTTGGATGAAGCTGTAATGTTAAAACATGATGCAAGTGGGAAGGTCATCCACAAAAAGTCAAAAATGTTTCCACGTACCATTTCCCAGACATCCACAAAAAAGATTTCGTAAGAAGTGTGACACTGTGCTAATGAAATCTGTTATCAGGAAAGATGGAAAAGAGTTTCTTTACCCCAAAAGAAAATTCTGTTATCATAGTTTGATCAAATCTATTAGTGATATGTTAAAGAGACCTGGCTTTAAAGAGTCCTGTGAAAAGTGGAGGCAGCGTAATGTTAAGGAGGGAATATATGCTGACATTTTTGATGGGCAGGTCTGGAAGAACTTTCAGGGTTTATGAAGGCAAGCCATTTTTACAAGAGGTTGGGAATCTTGGTTTTATGCTCAACCTTGACTGGTTCCAGCCATATAAATATGTCAACGACTCTGTTGGTGTAATGTACTTAGCATTGATGAACCTTCCAAGGGTAGAAAGGTTTATGAAGGACAATATTATAGTTGTTGGAATTATACCTGGTCCCCATGAGCCAAAGGAGCACATAAATGTTTTTTTGGAACCTTTGGTCATTGATTTGAAACAACTGTGGGCTGGGTTAGATATTGATGGACAATTTGTCCATGGAGCGTTGTTGTCCTTAGCGAGTGACATTCCAGCTGCTAGGAAAACTGGAGGTTTTCTCGGCCATATGGCAAATATGGGTTGCAGTAGGTGCCTAAAAAACTTTCCAAGGACTGAAGACAATAAGGTTGATTACTCTGGGTTTGATGATACATGGCCTGTTAGAAGTAACACTGACCAATGTAGATATGCCAGGGAAGCTAAGAGGGCAAAAAACAAAGCTAGCAAAAGCAAGATTGAGGGTAAATATGGAGCCAGATACAGCTGTTTACAAGAATTACCATATTTTGATGTTGTTCGAATGCATGTTATTGATCCAATGCATAACTTGTTGGAGGGTACAGCTAAAAGAGTAATGCAAGTTTGGAAAGAAAGAGGTGCAATCTCCAAGGAAGGATTTGCCACAATACAGGAAAGGGTAAACTCGCTGAAACTTCCAAGTAACATTGACTCTGGTATACCCTCAAAGATTGAGGCAGCTTTTGAGGGTTTCACTGCAGCACAGTGGAAACTCTGGGTTTGTGTCTATTCCACCATTGCCCTTAAAGGAGTCATAGGAGAAGAGGACTACTCTTTGTGGAGAGTTTTTGTTGCAGCAACACAATTACTATGCTCCAGTGTTATTAATGATGTGCAGATTGAGGATGCCCATAGATGTCTCCAAATGTTTTCTAGATCCTTTGAAAACGGATATGGTAAACAGTGGTGCACTATGAATATGCATTTACATCTACATTTGAAGTCCTGTGTTAAAGACTTTGGACCTGTTCATGGATGCTGTTCTGGTGCTTCTCATTTGAACGTGCCAATGGTACATTGGGAGATTACCACACTAATAACCAAGACACTGAAGTGATTATGATGCGAAAATGGCTCGCTGAATGGCAGGTGGCAGGCAAACAGTTAATGTGCCCAGGTCTTTTGGATAGATTTGATACAGAAGTCGAAACATTATTCCATAAGACCCCCACTGCCACAGCTATTCAGGCAGAGAAGTTACATATCCTATATGATCTCTCTCATGATCATATTTTCCACGGAAACTTTGAGCTTGATGATACTCTAGAAACTTTTCTTCCACCTGTCAAACAAAGCACAATGTCAATTTCAGACAATTCAGATCTGCTCTCAATGTTTAAGGTGATGTATCAGAATGAGAGAATTGAGAGAGTATCTTTGAACTACACATACAGCAACAGATATAGTTTAGCTGGTGATGTATTTTCAACATGTCGCTATAGGTCAGGATCATCATCATTTGTGACTGCAAAATGGTTGGGTGTTGATAGAGTCACAGGAGATCCCATGATCGACCCTAATGCACCATTGCGCCCGGGAGAGATATCAAACATATGGAAAGTGATTGTGTTTTTGTGGAGAGATGAATGTTTGACAAAGGTTGAACATGCAGTAGCAAAAGTGAATTGGTTCAAAGAGCATGGGGATAAGTGGCATTTTGGACAAAACAGCAATTGCACAGTCTGGGAAATTAATGAAGTACCATGGTCATATGCATCTTTCCTTCCACTGAAAAGAATTGCCAGCCAGTGTGCATGCTGTCCTTTCAAAGTCACCTTTTCTACTGCAAGGCAAGAAACTGTTAAGGTGTTGGTAACACTGCCTTTAGCAAGATGTGTTTAACTGATATGTTGTTCAGCAGAATGGCCCCAAACAACCTTTACACAATAGAGGGCCACCACCTTCCCCTGATATATACATACATATATATAAATATATATATATATATATATATACATTTTTTTTTTTTTTTCTATTTCTATTTCTATTTCTATTATTTTTTTTTCTATTGGTCTTATCTTGCCCCACCCCATTACCCCAGCCAGGTTGGTGGTGTAGGGCACTTGTATTGTTTTATGTTTGTAATGATTGCTTTTGTGTGTTATTTCTTTTGTTGTTTTTGTAATGCATCTCAATTTTACTTTGTTTTAAAAGTTCAAATAAAAATTTAAACAAAATGAAAAACTCCCTTTTTACTATATGACAGCTAGCCACTTCCTCCTGACTCCTCACGAATCCTACTGACTTCTGCTGACACCTACCCGACTCCTGCTGACTCCTCGTGACTCCTACGTCTATGCTAGCCGTCCGGGCCATCAATTGACATTTTCTTAGTGTATACTGACACAGGTACCCATTTGACGTAAATTTGAAGTAAATATTGACTTTTGACACATGCAGATATGCCAGAGATTTAATCAGCATTCAGAAAACATTGAGCTGAGATGACAAATCTGTAAGTGTATTTATTAAGGAACAGTGATGATATGAGTTACAACTATATTGCCATTTTACTCAAAATAGGATGTCATTATGTTCTATAGTGCATTATGTCATATTTACTTAGTATATGACAAGGAGATGAATACTTCATCCATTTGACTAGATATTGGTTATGCCAAGAAAACACGGAATTTGCATCTGAGATTTTTTGTAATTCTATTGTGGGTCCAGAGTCAATAATGACATTAAGTGATTGGCCCACATTTGGCATGAAGCTGGCACAGTAGTGTAGTCGGCAGCTGGCATAAGGAATGTGAACCAAACATGGCCCAGGTGTGGCACAGGTGGCACTGGCTTGATATAAGCAAGTTGATGAGTGAAGTATTTGGGCCTGTTACAACCCAGGCTTGGTGGGAAGCAACACAATGAGACTCCAGAACCCAAAAGAGAATGCTGAAACAAATAACTACTTTATTGGGCTGAAGCCTAACAGACAACAAAAAAAAGTGGATGGAAAAGGTCAAAAGGTTGCTGGTGGAGGGAAGCATCAGCAAGGCCTGCAGCATGGACCTCAGCTGCGGGGCATAGAGAGAGAGAGTGAGGAAGGGGCTGGCCGGTCTTTATAGCCTCTGCTGGGCAACCGCAGGTGTTCCTGATGACTTTCAGGAAGTGACAAGGACAGCAGACCCCACAGTAACACCCGAAGGAGACAGACAGGAGAGGCTCGCTCCCACAGGGCCTGTAACAGGGCCAGACATCAAATTGGAACTCTGGGCCATATATGTTTAGCAAGTCTTGTCCCACCCTTAAGGCTCGCAGACACTACTCAGACTTTTCTTCTGTTCACATCTCAAGGTCAAAGTTCACAAGATCGCCAGCAGGTTTTTAAAATGTTTTTTAACTTGACTCACTAGGTACAACTGAAGCGAATTTGGTGTCCGTAGCTCCCCTACAAGTGCCTTAAAATCAAGGTCAAAGTTCACAAGGTCGCCATGTTCCTTAAATGGCGTTTTGGGCGGCCCCGAGGCCTAGCAATGACGCAGAGACAAACGGACGACAGATTCAGAAATTTTGAGTTCCCAGGTAAAGCTGACACGAACTTAGTGTCCGTCCGTCAAACAGCGTTTTGGGCGTCTCAGATCAGTCTCAGACCAGTCTCAGACCCACACTAATTGTACATTCTTTCTCATGGTTACGATTGTTCTCCACCACGATTACCCTGTGATGCCGCTGAGATGTGTGCTGCTATAATTTCATAAAGTAAGGCAACTGTACTAACCCCCTGTGACCTAAACCCTCACATGGGGTTAGTCCAGTTGCCTTATTTTATGCTTAGACCTATTTGAGATGTACCATGACCTGGATGACTGAGAATATCCATAAATAATTGCTCAATTCTAAACCTTAAATTGACAGTTGTTCCTATTGGTCCCTGACACTCACTCCACCCAATCTTTCTTCTTTTTCTTGTGACCACTGGGTACAACCTCTGATTGTCACTTTGAGCTGCTGGCTTTTACTAGCCCTGGTTGAACAGTGTGGAGACTGGAGAATAAATTTTTTGGGGGTGAAAACTTATGTACAGAATCGTGACTTAGGACTGCTGTCTGTCACGTTGAGAAATTTTCTAGCATGTCAGAAATTTATAGGGAGGTCAGTGACTCGTACAACGTCGACAACACGACAAAAATAAGATGTTGCTGTTATCCTAATATAAGATATGTCCCCATGATGTATATTGGGGTTATATTTTACCAAATATGGGATATCAATAAACTCAGGATATAGATCAAAAATGTTCTGTATTGTACAGAAAATTCAGTGACATATCAAATGAGATATTCTGGGATTCTGGCACTTTTTGCCCAGTATAAATCACCAGATTCCATCCATTGTCATGACCTATCAATATCAGTTAAATATCTCACCTTAAACAGGCCTGACGGCAAAATTTGCAATAAATATGTTTTATATGCGAGAAGGTGATGGTATATGCCACAGATATGTGCATTATTCTACTCGAAGTAGGGTGTCATTAATTTCCTATATTCTGCATTGCGTCATATTCATACTTTGTATATGACAAGAAGATGAATACTTCATCCATATTTGATTAGATATGGTTCATGTTAACCAAACCTTAAATATGCATTGGAAATTGTCTGTATTATCTAGCGGTTCCAGATTCAAGATATGGCTTTGAAGGATATATGCAATAAATATACATCACATCCCAAAATGCCATAGACTTAATCAGTATTCTAGAAAAATATTGTGATCAGATATGACCTAATGTCATATATAGAACACATACATGACACAATTCAAAATGTTGCTCGTATCCCAATACAATATTTTGTCTTCATGTTGCATACTGGGTTCATATTTGACCAGATATGGTGCATATCAACAAAACTCAGGATATGCATCAGAGATGTCCGTATTCTAGACATAATCCAAAAACGGATATTTAGGGATTCTGGGTATTTTCGCCCCGAGAACATTTACGGAACACATATATGACAAAATCAAAATATTGTTTGTATCCTAGTACAATATATTGTCTTCATGATATATATTGGGTTAATATTTGACCAGATATTGTGCATATCAACAAAACTCAGGATATGCATCAGAAAAGTCCGCATTCTAGACAGAATCAAAAACCAGATATTTGGGATTCTTGCTCTTTTCGCGCAGTGTATGCATGTATGTGCAAGCCTTTATGTATTTATGTGCATGAGTGTGTGTGTGCGTGCAAACCTGTATGTATCTGCATGAGAGTATGCATGTATGTTTTAGAGCTTGGTACCAGTATACAGTATTTGTATGTGCAAATGAAGTATGTATTTTTTGGCCCAGACAGCTTCTAATACTGTGCCGACGCCACCCACCAATATTGAATCAGGACAGCCAAGCAGGTGAGTCATTCTATAATTAGGGGTACATTTCATGTCCATGGACTGTATTTATCATTTTTTTATTCATTCACTTTAAGCAATGATCAGTTTTACAAAAGGGCACATTTCTCTTTCATTTAATACAAAAAGTCAACAGATCTCATCTTTTATCTAGCAAAAAATGCATATACTACACTTGAATTTGTTGTTTTTTTGCTGTCCGATTTGCTAAATGTCAGGTTTTGCTCTTAAGATTAAAACTAAATTAATTTTTTTTTTCTAATATTTTCATAAAAAGTTGTTCAAAATAAGCATCAAAATTTGAGAAAGGCATTTTAAAATCAATTCTGCTCATTCATGTGCATTAAATCAGCCACTTTGTGTGTGTCCGAGAAATCTCTGTCAACTGTGTTACTTGCTGAAATAACCCCTGTAAATCAGCAATGGTTTGCTCCTAAGTCACATGCCCAGCATCACTTGATGTCACTTCCTTTTTGGAGGGAGATGTGAAGACAGTGTGGTGAGTCTCTACTTCTTCTCTTCAATATTTGATCAATAGTATGGTGTACACTTAGCGTGGATTAACTGATTGTCACCTGTGTTGTCAACTTGTTCATGTGAACTTGAATTAGATGTTTTATTTAAAAAATATCCAGAGAAAGTGTATAAAAACACGAGTTGATCAAAGTCATATGGTGACAGGTCGAAGGTCTGGAGTGAGCACATGGCCCTAAAATGGCGGATATGTCAACTGTGTTACCTGTCAACTGTGTTACCCATCAACTGTAACACAGTTGACAGGGATTAACACGGTTGACAATATTGCCAGTTTTTTTCACAATGTGTGTACATATTGAGAGACAAACAGAGTGATTTGTGTTTTAGGGAAATGGGTTTATCTGCTGCTGAGAAGCAGCGCCAGTACAGGGCTCGGCGTAATGCTGATCCCGAGAGAAGGGCTGCATATTTAAAGAAACACAGAGAGAAGTGGCATGATGACAAAAATCGTGGGAAGGTGAAGACAGTGAAAGATTTAAGTGAGAGGGAGAAGAGAAGGAAACAAGCTTACTGGAGGAAAGTCCAACGCCAGAGCAGAGAGAGAAAGAAAGTGATAGAGTGCCAGATTACTCCACCTCAGAGTCCTGAAGTTGAGCCACAGCCTCAGATGTCAAGGTACAGATATAGAGTCTGTATGAAATGGTGATGAAAAGACTAGGGTAACAGTTTGTCATCTTTACCCAGTTCAAACATAGAACACATGATTTATTAATAATGATAACATGATTTGTGTATCATTACAGGCAGAGAATTGCTGCAAGGAAGCAAGTCAAAAGAAGGAAGTCCAAGTTATACAGGGAAATTCAGACTTTAAAGGAAGCACTCAAGCAACAGAAAAGAAAAACTGACAAATTCAGAAAAAGATGTGAAAGACTGCAGCAAGATTCACAGTCACCCAGATCAAAAACCAGGCACCTGTTAGGAAGGACTCCTGTGTCTAGAGAAGTGCACAAAACTTTAGTTTTCCATCATGCCCTAGTAGACAACATCAGCAAAAATTATGCCTCCACCAAACACAAAAAAACTAGACAGGTCATTGCAGCTCTGGTGTCAGGACGGATCTTGAAAAAATACAAGTTCAAAAAAAGAATTCAGGAGACCCTAGCAATATCAAGAAAACAACAGAGCCACAGTGAGATATCCATCCACTCCAACAAGTTGAAGTATAGATCCCTATGCTATAAACTACGCAACAAAGTTCTGACCTTCTTGACAAGGGATGAGAATAGCCGCCTCACAGCTGGAAAATCGCAAACAATAACAAGAGGGAAGATAAAGAAACAGAAAAGGTTCTTGAACGACACCATGAGAAACCTGCATAGGAGATTCCTTCTTGAGAGTACTGATTGCAAGATCTCATATTCTTTGTTCTGCCGTATGCGGCCCTTCTGGGTGGTCCAGCCATCCATTGCAGACAGACAAACCTGTCTTTGCAAGGTACATGAGAATCTCTGTTTTATTGTGGAGAAGCTACATTCACTCCGACTCATTGGGGGGACTGATTTGGAGAAAATGGCAGAGTCAATGTGCTGTGACTCAAACTCAAAGGACTGCATGTACAATGAATGCCCTGACTGCAAAAATAGAGATTTTCCAGTAGTAATCGAGGGGGATTTGCAAGCAATAGTTTTTTTCACACAGTGGACAACAGAGACTGTTCTCAGAGAGAAGAAGAAGGAAGGTAAAAAAGAGAAAGTGGATGTCAAAATGACAGTGAAAAAGAGGTCAGAGACGACTTTGGAGAACCTACTTGGGCTATTCCAATGCCAACTTACAAACTTCAAAAGACACCTCTTCAACATAAAACGTCAATTCACCTGCTACCGGGAACTAAAGAGGAGCATGACGGATTGTGAATGCTTAATTCATGTAGATTTTTCAGAAAACTACACCTGCAAGTACTCCTCTGAAATCCAAGCTGTACACTTTGCATCAAACCAGCAGCAGGCAACACTCCACACTGGAGTTCTACATGTTGGTGGAGTGGAAGAACATGTGTGCTTTGGCACAATCAGCCCATCAAAAGAAAAAGGCCCTGCAGCCATATGGACCCATCTTTCACCGGTACTTGACCTGCTTAAGACTTCCTATCCAAATGTGACCGTGGTGCATTTTTTCAGTGATGGGCCATGCACACAATACAGGCAGAAAGGCAATTTCTATCTGTTCTGCACTAAGCTGCAGCAGTGTGGCTTCCAGTCAGGCACTTGGAATTTTTTTGAGGCAAGCCACGGCAAAGGTGCTCCAGATGGAGTTGGAGGCCTCCTCAAAAGGACAGCTGACAGGATTGTCAGCCATGGGAAAGACATCCCTAGTGCTGAAATCTTTTTCAATGCACTGGTGGACGCACAGACCTCAGTAAAACTGTTCTACATCACTGAGGATGACATAAATGAAGCCACAAAGAGCATGCCAGATAAACTCCCTGTAGTGCCATCAACCATGAGCATTCACCAAGTCACAACAGTTACTCCAGGACAAATCAGCTACTGTGATGTGAGCTGCCTTTGCTCAATGAGACAGACCCTGGAGTGTCAGTGTTATGACTCCAAAACCTTCACCTTCGAGATTCAGGACAGAGCCACACAGGAGGACAACAGTCAGAATCCATCTGTAATTCCTTGGCAAAACTCAGACATCATAGGCCAGTGGTGTTGTCTGAAATACGATGGTGATATTTATCCTGGAGTGATTCAGGAGGTGAATGAAACACATGTAAGTGTCAAATGTATGCACCGGATTGGAATTAACCGCTTTTTCTGGCCACAGCGGGATGATGTCCTGTGGTACTTGCATGGAGATATCATCGCAATGATTCCTCCTCCAACTTCTGTGACCTCACGTCATATGGAGATCAATAGGGACATATTGTCCAAGATCTCAGACTTGTGAACAGTCCAAAATCAAAAGGAACATGAAAGAACAAAAGAAACACAAAGATAAAACTGACTATGAGTGAGATCAGTTAAAAAGTACCCTTTTAGTGAATTAGAAGAAAACAAAACAAACACAGATGAAATATGATCAGTTGGATGAGTTGGAAAGTGTCGCAATAGGAAACCATAGAGACACATCTGGATTGGAGAGCCCCCACAGAAACTATGGATTAATGTTCAAGTTTGCTACGTTTGAGCTTCCATAAATTGTTGTCTATTGTTGTATTTTTTTGTATAATCTGTTCAGTTGAACACATCAGTAACACAAAAATAAACTGGATATAAGTGAGATCAGTTTAAAAATACCCTTTTAGTGAATGAGAATAATAAACAAAACAAACATGATGAAATACAATCAGTTGAATCATTTGAGTTTGAGCGTCAATAAATTGTTGTCTATTGTTGTAATGTTTTTATAATATGTTCAGTTGAACAAATCAGTTTAATTTTATTAAATGAAATTTAGATTTGTTGAATCAAAATAAAGCTTTTTCTTAAGAAGAGGTTTCTGGCGTTCTTCTGTCAACTGTCTTACTTTGTCCGTCAGCTGTGTTACCTGTGGTTTTTGTATCATAAATCTTTTAAATGTTGGATAAACTGTAACACAAAAGATGGGGAATATCTCTGGAGAGGGAAGTCTTTCATTAGGATGATGAATAACTCTAAATTCAATGTAATGTGGATTTATATTGAAAAAACGGTCTTACTTTTTCACAGCGTCTCGCAGAATGTCCAGAATGATGCTCAAAATTCACATTTTTAAGTAAGTTTGACAGATAACCCCAAAACCCCTGGTGAATAGACTCAAACACTTGAGTCTATTAGTGTGTGTTATGAATGTGTAGTATTTTATATGTTTTATGTGACACAACATTTGTCCGTAACACAGTTGACAAAATAATGAATCAAATGTTTATTTTCATTAAGATATTTAAATAGTTATTTGACCGTAAGCTTGCCAATTAATGAATTTAGCACACTAAGGGTGTATATTATGTAAACATCTAGTTTATTTATCAAAAAAGAATACCGCTATTCTGACTATTTGGTTGAACAGAAATGTACCCCTAATTATAGAATGACTCAGGTACTGTAACGCCATCAGTGAAACAGCAGTCTTTCTCTGATGCCTTCAGACAAAACCATCCTTCCACTTGAGAATATGTACCGTGGGAACGGTCATTGCTAAAATATTGGCAGCCCTTTTTGGTGGTGAGAGATGTGGGTTTTCGTCACTTAATGAAAACAATTTTTCACTCTACATTGTGCCCTCTCGTACATCTCTACATTTAGCAACCAAGTTAGTCCCGACCTCCCTGAAAGACATGGAAAGTCTATATGTGTGTGTGTGTGTGTGTGTGTACATATATATATATATATATATATATATATATATATATATATATATATATATATATATATATATGTGTACATATATATATATATATATATATATATATATGTGTACATATATATATATATATATATATATATACACACATTAGGGCCGGGACTTTAACGCTACGATTAATTAATTACACAAAAAATAACGCGTTAAAAAAATTAATGCATTTTAATCGCACTAATTTTTGCACCGCGGAACATTTCTCACTGGATGAATTTCAGGGGTACCGATTATACTGGACGTTCATGCATAGCGTTCATGCAGTGTTGGGCGTTCATGCAGTGTTGGGCAGTGTTGTTTAACTACATTTCTCAGTAGCGTGGTGGTAGCGTCGCTACTTTCTGAATGAAATAGCTTTTCAGTAGCTTAGCTCTTTTATTGACCAAGTAGCGCGGTAGCGTCCACACAAGCTAAATTTTTATGAACACCTCTGAAGTTCAGCGCAGCGGAGCTTTCTGTTGCGGTCTGAAATGAAAGGATAAGTCGGTGATGCCACCGCCACACATGGCCGTGTATGTGGAGCCGACAGAAGCACTTCCGTATGACGGTGACACCACGGACTAATCCTTGCATACAACGTCCCTGCTGCACGGGAATACAGACAGGTTAGCTTCAGTGAGTTACGTTACTTGATGGAAAGATGGCAGAGGGTGAGGAGGACGGAGACGAGTTGATCCCGAGGGATGCAAAAGACAAACTTGAATAACAAACAAATACAGTAACAGAGAAACATTACTCTGAATTATTACTTTTGTAATTTTTAACCAGCACAGGATACAGCAACAATGCAATTTCTACAAAACCAAAGTATGGTGATTAGTCAAAATGATTAGCTTAAAATGTATGTAGATATAGCTACTACTACAGAGTGGGCTTAATAAAAATACCACTTTTGAAACTGCCAGTTATATGAGACACTGGTTGATGGATAGAGTACTTTATTAATCTCAAAGGGAAATTAAAGTGTTACAGCCACTTGACATAAATCAAAATCCAAAAACAATGAGGTAGGTAAAAGAAACAAATACAATTAAAGGCTGAATTATATACAATAACTAAATAGACTAACTCAAATATCAAATATAATTATAAAGCTGAAACTAGAAGACTAGAGAACCTTAACGAAAACTACAACTATAATATACTATTTGCTGTTTAATTATGTTAATATGCTACAGTGTAGGACACTGTCCATTAGTGTAAGTCAGGTGGATATTGCTGTGGTAGCAAGGTGAATGTCTGTCCATGGATGTTAGAATTAAGTGTGCATTGATAGTTGAATAATAAAATATACAAAATAGTGAAAGCACAAATTATTGTTTAATAAACAATTGAACGTAACATTTTTGCCTGCTTATCTGTCTGATTGATAATTTTATTGATCACTGAGATAGCTTTGACTTGGAATGAAGTTGTTCCAATATAAAAAAAAATAGCTTTGATGTAGTTAAGCTACTTTTGCCATTTTGCTGTAGCTTAGCTTGCTACATTTCTCTGGGGAGTAGCTTTGGTGTAGTGAAGCTTCATTTAATGTAGAGTAACTTGTAGCTTAGCTCACTACTTTTTTCGAGTAGCTTGCCCAACATGACTTCAGACAACAACAATGAACGAAGAAGCAGATGAGACCGCTCTGGTAGGCCCTGTGGATGGGAAATTTTGTTTTAAAAAGCGGACGGATGGCAGCGTAGATAAGAGCACGGATGTGTGCAAATTATGCAAGAAGGAGTTTGCGTATCACCGCAGCATATCAAGCCTCAGATATCACCTAAATGCTAAGCAACTATTTATTATGTTGTTGTTGCAACTGGCACTTTATGTTGTTATTTTGTTGTTTTATATATATATATATATATATATATATATATATATATATATATATATATTATATAGATAGATATATATATATATATATAGACATATATATACATATATACATATATACATATATATACATATATATACATACATATATAAATACATAGTATATACATACATATATAGATATTATATATATATATATATATATCTATATATATATATATATATATATATATATATATTAACAATATATATACATACATATATACATATATATGTATATATAGATATATAATATGTATATATGTATATATGGTATTATATGTTATATATATATATATATATGTATATATATATATATGTATATATGTATATATATATATATGTATATGTATATATATATATATATATATGTTTCACTCCCACAATAATATGCACAAAGGACTGAATTAACAATATAAGCTTTTGTTGTTGCAGCAAAATTTATTACTTATTGACATTTTGGAAACAGGGTAAAACAGGCAATGATATAGCGTGACTAAGTCAGCCGAATAAGGTGTATTGATTCATTTCATGATTATGACTGAATATTTTTCTGGTCTTATCTGAAATGATGAAGACTTTAGGAAACAGAACCTCACAACTAATCTCTTAGTACGTGATCATCTGTACGAAAACATTTCTAAGGGGACAGCCTGAGAGATTTGCAGACTGTATGTAAAGAAAAAAGGTCAAATGGCTGTCTCAGCCGAGGGTATAGGAGTAATGAAGGGTTCCTCCTTCTTCCAGATAGCAGTCATGATCATGGGTTCCTGGCTTGATCTGGCGCTGGCAGACTCCCAGCAGGTCATCAAAGAGGAGGTCACTGTCATGAACCTCAAGCCTCAGTATGTCATTTTCCTGAGCACTGAAATAGGAAAACTCCTCCTCCCACCAGGGGTTGGCATCGTCCTTACGGGTGGATGTTGTACCCAGAGTTGCTGAGCCACAGAACACCTTGACATAGCCATCTGTGGTCCCCAACAAGTCAGAGGGAAGACCAGTGGCCCGCAGGTTAAACAGCCTGAGCTGGGACTGAGCCACACTCAGACTGCACAGGACCAGCAAGAGGAGAGATAGACCGGAGGCCATGGCTGTGGAGGAATACAACAAATCTAGACTGTATCATTCTGAAATAGTTTCACATATCATTAGTGCTCACAAAAAGTTTTTTCACTTGGGTCCTATTCACTATAAAATCCTAAATATTTCTGCAGACAAACCACAAGTGGGCAGAAGGTGCATACCTTTAGATGAAAGGCCCACTCATTCATCACACCTTGAATCTACACATTCTGTTTACTTCTCTTTGTCTTACTCAAGATATTTTCTATTGGTTGGTATCTGAATTATAGAGAAGTGAATCAGAAATCTTTACAAGGATAAGCCTGCTGTAAAATTACGTTTCTCTCACTTCAAGATTCTACTTTCAAATGAAAGTGGCCGAATTGGCTAAGGTAGAACTGAATAAACTGAAACGCAGCTGTCTGTTTGGATTATTTTATTTTGAAAGCTTTCACCAGAAGTCTTAGTTGAGTATTGTGTTGGCCTTGACCCTAGGTACAGGTGGTATTCAGAATTCATTGCTGTTGAGTGGTTGCTTTGAGGAACTGCAACATGATTACATTTGTGTCCGAAAATCAGAAGGGAAAAAAAGCCCAGTAACTTTCCAAGAATCCTTTTTTATGGAACATTATTTGAACAGGAGGAAAAAGTGCACTTGTTTTGGACTATTTTCAGCTGTGGAGTAATACTCATTTGGATTTTACAATCAGTATCACAGTGATGTGGGATCAAAGTAGTAGGAAAGGGTGAAATCATCATTCTGTTTATCGCAGGAAAAAAATATTTCTCAATATAACAAAATAATAAAAAACATTTATTACTCTAAGTACTGTAACCAAAACCTTCTAAAAGAAAATTAGTGATAAGGTGCGCTACTGCTGAAAAAGTGTAGTTTGAATTTGAAGAGTAAATGAGCGTATTTATTGACACAACAAACAGGAGGGCAGCTGGGAAATAGTAATGTTGCACCAGCTGCTCTTACCACACAACAACAACAGTGCCTCCCCTTCAAGATTACACAACCTGTCAGCCGAGGACAGCCTTGCAGCAGGAAAATGAACATTTAGTTCTGCAACAGCTGGGATTAGTTTGAACTCTTCTTCTTTTACCGTTCTGTCTGCATGCACATTGTGTCCCAGGAAACTGAGACATGCATAGTCTGAGTGCTGTCAACATTTGATTTCTTAACTATTAGTTTCTGCAAATAAATGGAACACTTATATAGTATATAGTATAATACTATGAGCCAAATAGCTCAACAAAAACTGTCAAACAATATGGAATATTACTGTTTTAAATGTATAATAGGTTTAGCAATATGCTGAACCATAATTCAGAAGCAAATAATTTACTTTTAACTCCACCACATTTATTTGACTTATTTACTTATTAGTTACTCTGTAAATTTAGTCAGATTATGCAAAACATGATCAACAAATAATGGATTGGAATGGCGCTTTTCAAGTCACCCAAAGCGCCTGACAGGGTTCCAGGTTCCATTCATTCACACTCAGTCATACTGGTGGTGGTAAACTAGGATAGTAGCCACAGCTGCCCTGGGGAAGACTGACGGAAGCGTGGCTGCCATTCAGCACCTACGGGCCCCTTCCTTTTCTGCATGAGAACCTGTACTTTAGGTACTTTAAGTATATTTTGATGCAAATACTTTTTATATTTGGACTTAAGTAAATAATGACTGTGTTATTTTTTTTACTTGCAAATGACTATTTGATCTGAGTACTTCTTCCATCTCTGAGACTAGTTGAGGTGAAACTATGATAAATCTGTTTTGAATTGACAAAAGCTCCTCCACTTGTTGGCTATGTGTGATCATGTACACAACCTCTTAATAATCCAGATGATTAAATCAGATGGTTAATTATGCAGTATCTTGATCCTCTGGTCAAAAGATGAGCAAACAGACTGCAGATACATGAACCTGACATGCAAGATTTTTTGATCTCACTAATCCAACTGCACAAATCCTCTACATGAACTTTCCTTCAACTCAAACTCTCACCTCTTTAATATAGGTGTGGATAGATTTCTATACTATAATGTCATTATTTTATAATGTTTTTTTTAATTTTTTCAATTTGATTGATTTGATTTGATTATGAGCTGACTTTATCTACAGTGTCTTATATGAATCCTTCTGTATGGTCTTCAGCTTATGGTGGATCAAGGCAAGTCATGTAAAAATAATGTTAATTATTTATTATTATTATTATTATTATTAATAATAATAATAATAATAATAATAATAATAATGTTTTGGAATTTTGATCAAGTAGATCGCCTCAACCAGCAATGGCTGCAACATAACAGGCACTGCTTGTAAGCACCAGCATTAGTATGGGTTTCCAGAAAATAATGGCACTGAACTGTGTTAAAAGCAGAAGCATATAAATAATCACTGTTATAAGTTCTAAATGGGAACAGTCAGGGCTGTAGTGACCTAAGACCATGGATCAGTCCAAAGAAATGATCAGTTCGAAGATATGAAAAAACACAATTTAGCAGAGCTAGAAGATTAAATGTGAAAGTCTTACCTGTAGTCTTGATGTCTTTCTGCTCAGCTCTCCATCTGCTGTTGCCTGTTTTTAAAGGCCAGCAGAGCTCGTATCAGTTTGCTAAAAGCCCTCCCATAAAACATTTAGGAAAACACAACCTGCTACACTCTCAGCGTTACACAATATGACAGATATAGAGTGACCTCCTGGTGGAATACCAGCACAACCTTTACAGTGTAATTCAATCCAATTACAAAAATTTGATAAATAGATTATATTGTTCATCTGTGAAGATGGTGTGGTGCTCATCCTAAGGATTCGGTATTATGCAAAAACTTAATATAGTTGTACATAATAGTACAACTTAAAAACTGCTCTCAATAATATTTTACAATTAAAATTGGAAATTAGACTACATGAAATGTGAAAGATGTTACTCACAGTGATGAGCCCACAGAGAACAGAGGTGATACCACCTGCAAGGTTCCTATGTTGGCTCAGCAAGTTCGCACTTGCTGACATCGGCCTTGTTCCCAGCAGCAGCAGACAGCTGATATTTGTTTGATAAAGCCACTGCACGCTATCTGCTCGGCAGCAGACAGACACATCAAGAGATCAATAGGTCTTCCATTCATCAAGTGAACACACACATGACTTCTGATAATCGTTAATGTTCTTCTGTGCCAGCTGGATTTGTAAATATGCAAATGATTGCTAAAAGATGGTTTGTTGTTTAAATGTTGTTCTGCTTCACCCAAGTGAAGTCCCCTTTATTCAACCTATCCTGATCCAATATCAAACTCCATATAGTCCATGAGCCAGACCAGATTTTGGTACCACTCAGAAAATACAAAGGTCACATGGGCTCTTCAAACTGTCAACAACAACTATTTTTCCACAATTTTCGCCTAAACTGTAGTCTTTTTTGTAGCATTGTGACATGTAGGAACAACACTGACACAAATAACAAACACTGAAATACTCATAGGACTGTAACAATTCAGGAAATGTATAATCCTCCAATATTATCCTACTATGAGGGGTGATTGTGGGCCTTAAAGTGGAACATGGGCCCAGGCGAGAATTGTCAATAATTGCTAATTGTTTGGTATTTTCAAAGAGTCTTTATTTAGCAGGCAGATCAGATTAATATATTTTTATCCTAATATTTAATATTTAAAGAGTGCTCATCAGTTAAGATAGGTGGGTGTACAGTTCGGTTGTTTTTCAGCCTTTCATGCATTCTTATTTTTCTTTTTTGGGGGTAATCCTTGGCTAAATGGATAAAGTTCCCTGGTGGGGGTAGGCAGTTTAGCACCTTGGCTGCTGCTAGTTTGCCTCTCAAGTCGCCTCGAGCCTGGCATGCTCCAGAAGATAAACAGGTATGGTTCATGAGAGGCAGGATCTGATGAGTTTGTTCTTGTAACCCCCAATTTCCACAGGATACGTGTCCGCTGCGTTACAGCTCCCATCCGGTTTTGTTCCGCAGTCCGCAGTCTGGCAATCCCCACCGGTTGCGGTTTGAATCCGCCATGGCACAGTACAGTAGACAGCTGGCGTCATGAGGCCGAGGAGTTCCCACGATAATCACATACTCACTCGCGACCTCAGTTATAGGTCTGTGTTACAGAGCGGGATGTAAATGTACCATTTATTACCAAATAATAGCCGGGTTTCAATTAACCGCAGGGTCCCCTTTAAATGCCGGGTGCAGGTGTATATTTTGATAAATAACCGCAGGGGAAACACCCCGACGTCATCATCATGACTTCTACCGTCACGTCTCTTTAGGAGCGGCAGCGCAGCTTTCTGTGTGAATTACATGAATTACAATTACTGCGCTGCCGCTCCTAAATCCGAATTTTCCAAATATCACAATAACAAAACAGTAAAAATCAAGCTACAACAGCTACAAAATGTGTGATTTTGTGTTATTCTGTTTTTTAAAACAAAATAACAGAAAAACAAAGTTGTTTTTCTGTTATTTTAATTTGGTTCTGAAATGGAAAAAACAAAAAACGAAGGGTACATGGATTGTGATTTTGTGTTATTCTGTTTTTCCGTTTTTCCGTTCTGGTTTTAAAACAAAATAACAGACAAACAAAGTTGTTTGTCTGTTATTTTAATTTGGTTTTGAAACGGAAAAACCAAAGAACGAAGGGTACACGGATTGAAGAGCCTTGATTTCTTTCTTAATGCTGAAAAAGTATTTAACTGTAATCTTATCCTTTTCAAAACAAAATACCCCTAATCAGCTTGATGAGACCTCAAACGTACTCTTTCCCTCATTTTTGTGAGTTAAAGAAAACTCCAGTTAGGAATCTCAGGTTTAGTGTCTGAAGGTCTGGTGGAGCCACAGTGCCACCTTTTGGTAAGTTTGAGTATAGTTGAAAGAAAAGCTTCTGAAACAGATGGACTTTACATTCAGACTTATAAATATAATTATCTACCTCTGACATATATTTTTTTATTAAGGATTAAGCTAGCACTATACGAAATATGTTTAAGCCATCAGTGTTGCTGAGACGTATGTACCTGTGTTTGTGACTTATTATAACCAATAGTTTCCCTTTTTCCTATTAAGCCATTTGGGTTATGTTCCTTTATATTCATGTAACAAATGTTGATGTAAGACCATGGTGGATTTCGGTGAATAGTCAATCGCGATCTTAAAAACTTTCTAAACCATTATTTCGGTACAATAAGTAATACGTCCGTAATATGAGCTGTGACGTCACCGGAGGAAGTGATGTGCCAGTCCGCCCCTGATTCCGCCTTCAACTTAAACATTAAAAGAGCGAACATCGCGTCTCGTTCATTCTCTCTACTCTCCTCTACTATCTCTCTCTTCTACGTACTACCTACTTAACCTTTTCTTCAACACTCGTAAACTTGTATTTTTCACATTTAATTTCCATACTTTGCTTAGTTTTGCGGCTCCGAGACTTTTTAATCTCCAGAGATTTGCACCACTTGTACAACTTTTTTCCAAGGGATGTGCAGTTATTTTGAGAATACCTTTATTTTGAAACTTAAGCAAGGACGAAATTAATTCTCTTATTGTATTCCTTTATATCGTTGAAGTATCGTGTTCAAAGCCAGAAGAAGCTATTTTTGTTTTTCTTGTATTTAGTGACTAAGGAAGACTTGTCCAGCCGGCGTTTTCTTTCCCAGTTATTTTTATGCAAGAAGTCAAATCGATATATGTTCGGAGCTCCGTAATCACCGGCTCTAAAGAGACTCTGATCAAAACTCTTAACCATTCAAAGTCGGTGCATTTTAACTGCTCAAGATACCGTGAAGAAATATACAACCGAAAGAAGAATTAGCATTCAACCGTGCCTGGACCGTCTACAGCGCTCTCAAGCGAAAAACTCCGCTGGGCTAGAAATTGTCCTCATTCGACCTGAGACAGCAACACTCTCCAGCTGTTCTGAAGTCGCTGCTGCCGTCCTGCAAAGAGACAAAGCTAATCCAGAAAGTCCAGATTCTGGGACCTCTCTTCTTCAACAAAGTAGGCTGAATTTCATACACAACAAGAGTCAAACGTGAATGAAATCAGTTGGTGTTTGTGAAAGCTTCGAATATATATATCATAAATTCAAAGACATTTCTCATATCATCTCGTTAGAATAGACATTAATCCCGTAGTTGTGAATTACCGGTTCGTTACACTAAAAACCACCATCGTTTAGAATTCATCTTGTCAATGTTTTATTCCACAATCTTCACACTTTCTGTTACTTGTTGTCACCCGTTTGAATCATTACCTCATACCAATTACTCTGCATTTATTTAGTTGCTAAACATATCTAACCTTATGTCGTTGTCTGTGCCCGTTTAATTTGAAGTGGGAAATCGATGGGATCGTGGAAAGAATTCATTGCTTCAGAATAGGAGATCAAATATAGATTTTGAAATTAGACAGATTGATTTGAGACTGATTTTTCCTGTTCGAGGCAAACTTGGAAAGTTAATATTTTTGACTAATTGCCTCCGGATTAGTCGCATAAAAGAAACATCGGGGGTGGTGCCCTGTCTACGAGTGTATTATTAATCGCCAGTGATTAATTACCCTTATTATCAAAGTAGTGTATCCTACAGAAGGATCAGCAGGAGAGCTTGTGTTTGTCTCTTTTTTGAGATTTGTTGAGAGTGTTTTATTTTGAAAAGTAACCAGAAGTTGTTGTTTTTTATTTCGTCGCTTAACTTTCTGTCGGCTCCATGCTAAATTCAGCTGAAATGCTGCGTCGTGCTCTGGCATCGGCCAGAAATAGAAGTCCTGTGTATCTGTGCGGTAGGGCTCTGGACTGCCGGAGCTGGTACGGAGCAGATACGCAGCGCAGCGGACCTGGTGGGGATTAACACTTAGGACCACCCATGCTTCTCCTCTAGCACTTTTGCTGCAGCCACAATATTGGCACCATTGTTGTGCACAATAGCAATAGTTTTGCTTGGGGGAATTTCAAACCTGGATACTACCTCTTCCAACCATTCTGCAATGTTGGATGCTAAATGTCTTTCCTCTAGTGGCATGGTTGTAAGGCAGATTGACTTCATGTTCCATTCGTTTCCAATGTAATGGCATGTAATGCCAAGGTAGGCTTCTGTGGGTACACTTGTCCACACATAAGTGGTGAGAGCAATTTTGCTCTGGGTGGCTTTTGTGTCACTCTTCACTGCTTGGAATGTCTGCTCGTACTTCCTCTCCATTAGTTTAGTAAAATGGGTCCTCAAGGGAAGAGTGTAACCAGGGTTGAGGACGTGAATCATTTGTCTGAATCCTTCATGCTCCACTGACTTTGGGGATGCAGCATACACCAAAAATAAAACGTAAATGTAACTAATCAGATCAGAGCTGGATCAGATATTGTTCAAGTTTCTGTTGTGAAGTAATAAAGGATTCACTTTAGATTGTCTCTGGATAATAGCATGAAATATTTCAGCAATTCCATAACGTTAGTTATACGTGCCTCTCCATCCTAAATAGATCTAAATAGCTTTATTGAGCCCGGCTACATTGATCCATTATGAAACGAACCGGAGATATTTCTGTCCGTCACGTTTATTTTGAAATTGGTAACCGTGCGTTTTCTCTCTCAAAACGGATTACAATCTGCCGGTGACCGACACATTATCAGCACCGAGTTGCAACAAAGGGATACTCAAACAAAATAGCTGGCATGCTGAACTCATGAATGCCTATTGCCACTCAATTCATCACAGCAAATGAAGTCCTCGTGGCATAACATGGTGTTTTGAACCAGCTTTAGTGTGTTTTCTGGATGTCCTACAGTGTCAGTGCACCTGAATGCACCGTGAGGAGCTGGAGGTGACAGCTGAATTAAATGAACTAATCAGTGTGGAGTGGCATGAAGACTGTGTTTTTCAGACATTAAGTGTGAAGACTGGCTGTGAAGAGGAGGCTGCTGTGCTGGGCTGGGCTGTGTTAGGCAAAAGAGGACTCCCCACTTACCTGGAAACCCCCCCCCCCCCCAAAAAAAGAGGATCACTGGCACCCAGAAGAAGAGGAAAGTTGAATGCTTTTCCTGCTTTTCCCTGTTCATTTCTCTCTGGCTCTAACTCTTTCCTAGAGATCAGCAGGCTGTAGGAGACCAAGATCAATAAAGGCTGAGGCATCAGACGGTGTGGGACTGTGGAAGAGTGGGTCCCCCCTCCCCCACTTGGAGTACTGCTAAGGCCTCCTAATTAGAAGAGTCCAGCGAGGAGTTGAGGTAACAAGACCTCTGTCAATCTATTTTGGTTTTATTAGGAACCATCTACCTGGACTTGTTTTAATTTTTGTTGTGTGTTCTTAGGAATATATTGCCCCGCTTCACCCCTGATTGAAGGCTGTGCTGCAATCATCTTAAACCCAGCCCACCAGAAATGCACATTTTATTGTAAACAAATGGTGTTCTCCCTTTTTACTTCAACCCTGTGTCTTGTTGTTTTAACTCAACATGGTTCCCAACCAATCCAAGTTCCAGAACCTTTTAACTTTTATTCTTAATTGCGTGGTGTGACAGTCACACTCTGCAAAAAGTTTGTAACGCTTTAAAAATTAATGCACAGCAGTTGCTGCTGCGCTTCGTTAAGCAATTGGATTACTCCTCGTTAACAGATTAAAAACACACGTACATGACATGACGGATCAATGTACCCGGGCTATGGATATTTAAAGTTACATACTGTGAGTTCCTTTCATCCATGTTTCCTCTTCAGGTGCTCCCGCAGTGATGTTGTACTACCATGTCATGCAAGGTCAACGCTGCACATTTTGCAGCTGTCTTCTTTGAAGGCTTTAACGTGAGGTGTTCCCACACTTTTGATGACTTAGGTCGTACACTTTTCTCGGTGGTATCATTTATCTCCACACATTTCTCCACTAAACTATCTATATTGCTTTCCTCCACCATTTTCCAAACAAAGAAGTCATCTCACACTGATGCTGAGTCATAAAAGACTCCTTATTTTTTTTTTTTCATCAGAGCTATCATCATAGCCAGGTTTTACATTTTTGAAAAGGTTCTGCATTTCAGAAGCCACATTGCTACATAGTGTAGGAACATGTCCTCTCATCTCCCCATCACACGAGACCCTGTATTTCTGATTCAACTTTCACCTAATTTTTCCAGCACATGGGCTGGGAAGCCCCTTTCTCTCACCTCTTGACCTGACGAGAGGATGAGACCTTGTCTCCGCCATAAAACATTCTCTGCAGGAAGAAGTGAAGACACTATTTCCCATCTCTTCCCCCTCTACTCAAACCCTTTTTACCCTGTTTTTCTCAGTCTAATCGACACTCTAAACCCCTGTTCAGGATCTAAGCATCTAGATTTGGGAAAAACTGTTTTTCTACAAAGAAGTGTGGCTAATTAAGTGCAATTAAGTACCTTTTTTTTAATGTAAGTTAGGAACAAATGGTCACTGGGTCGTGTCGTCCCTCTTTGATGTGACAGACTCTGTTGCAAGAGATAACGCCAGGAGAGCAACATCTGTTGTTCTGTCATCTTGGTATACTTTGTACAATGTTTTAAAACTGTTGCCTTCCCATTCTACAGCAGAAGTCAGCAAGCCCTGATTTCAAGTTAATCCTGGATGAGTATCAAACTGGAACCTCATCTTTTCAAAAATAACATAGTCTGAACCAGCATGATAAGATCTGAAATTTGATGTTCTTCCCATCATTCTGACGTAAATTTAATCCGAATTACTAATTCTGGTTTAATGTGTGTGAATGTTTGGTGGAACCACAGTACCACCTTTTGGTAAGTTCTGGTATTGTGTGTGTGTGTGTGTGTGTGTTTTCTTCGTACAGAGGGAGCGCTCCTGTCAGCCAAAGATTGTGTTGCTCCCATACGTCATTGGCTCTGCATTCCTGGCGTGGCAGTGAGGGATTGGCCAGCACCAGGAGCTGGGGACTTAAAAGCCGATGCTGCTCAAGCGACACGGTGGATCGCTATTGCGGAGGCATCTACCCCTGAGAATACTGACAAATTTCATGTGTGACAAACTTGGAGTGTGTTTGTGCGCCTGAGTGCGGGAGTGTTTGTGAGTGTGTGTGCACTGGGTAACCAGAGCAAGAGTGTCTGTGTTTAGAGAAGCAGTAGGGGTGAGCTGCCTTTTCTTTTGATTCTGTTTTCTCCTGTTTTGTATTAGGTTAGGGAGTTAGGTTTAGCACTAGTCTTTTGTTCCGTTTTCTTTTCTGTAGGGTTTAGATAGATTTCGGGCTCTAGAGGTTAGATTGATTTTGTTTGTTATTTTAGGCCTGGGCTCACCCTAAAGCCACGCTTCATCACGTGTATATATACCGCACCCATCACTGTACATATTGCACCTGTTGTCTTGTAAAAAAAAATTGTTTTTCACTTAACTTACACCGTGTTTGGGTGTCGGTTATTTATGTTAGGCTCGTCTCCCTAGAACGAGCGTAACAGTTGGAAGAAAAACTTCTGAAACTAACTGACTTTACATTTATGCTTATAGATATAATTATCTACCTCTGACATATTTTTGTATTAAGTATAAAGCTAGCACGATACAAAATATGTTTAAGCCATCAGTGCTGCTGCTGCATATGTCTCTGTGTGTGTTTGATATATTCTAACAAGTAATTTCCTTTGCCTATTAAGTGATCTCGGTTATGTTCTGTTAAAACATGTAAACCAATGTTTATGTAAGACCATGGTGGATTTTTGTGAACGGTGAATCGCGATCTTAAAACTTTTCAAAACGATTAGTAGTTTAATAGTTTAATTCGGTAGTAAGTCTGCGAGATAAAGCTGTAATATCGCCGGAGGAAGCGACGCAGTCAGCCCGCCCCTCTGGTCCGCCTTCAGTCTAAAATATAAAACAGCAGACTCCGCTCACACTCTTGCTCTTACTCTTCTTTTTAACTTTTTGAAACTCTCTTACTCTTCGTTTCTACTTTTGATTTCCATACTTTACTTCCTTCATTTTTGCGATATGCTCCGAAACTTGCAATCTCCGCAGATTTGAACCACTTCTTGAATTTTTCTTCAAAGTGATAATTCGTGTTTTGAGGTACGCTCTCTCTGAGTACTTTTTATTTTGAAAGCTCACACAACACAAGAACGAAACTTATCAGGGCCCAAGCAAGGAACCTTTTGTATTTCAAATGATTATTATTTTTCTTTGTCCAAAATGATTGCATTTTTCACTGCCTGAACATACCCCAAAACTCACTAAACTTGAAATATAAGTCACACCTGGCGAAAAATTTTATAATCTATTGTCCTGAATTTCTGCCACTAGATGGCGCTCTTATGTGCTGAATCTCGTGGTATAGGCCACGCCCATTTCCGCCCACCGTTTTTTTTCGCTATGTCGCAAAATGTCGAAAACCTACTTTTTCGAACTCCTCCCAGGCGATTTCACCAATTTGCACGAAATTTGGCACACAGCATCTGTGGACCCTCCTGACAAAAAGTCATTAAAGGATTCTAATTAGGACAAATAATTTCAAAGTTATTAAATAACAACTTCCTGCAGATTTGGTTCAAAACAGGAAGTGTTTGATATTTCAACAGTGTTGTGGTCTAATGACATGAAACTTAGGTTACTACTTACCCATGAGCCCCTGAGGCCCTTTGCAAAATTTCATGCGATGACCACAAGGTGGCGCTCTTTAAATTCAAGTATTTTATATCTCCACATTGGTTCATCGGATTAACACGAAACTTAGTTCAATTATTGTCAGTGCCCTCCTGAGGAGAGCTGATGAAGGGTTTACCGATATGACATTAGATGGCGCTGTGGTGCCAGTGTAGATAGATAGATAGATAGATAGATAGATAGATAGATAGATAGATAGAATTACTTTAATGATCCCAGACTGGGAAATTATTTTGTTACAGCAGCAGTGGGTCCGCAAATAAAACACTTGGTACATAACATAAATAGAATCCAATATATACATAGTGTATATATACAGTGCACAGTGTGCTATAAACAATAAACAGTAATAATATATACAACAAAACAAAATATGCAAAATATACTACAACAATAATAATATATACAACAGAACAGTAGAGACCAGAGTTCTCTGTCAGGCAGAGGTGAGAGAGTTGTTGTATAAAGTGATGGCTTGTGGCCAGATTTCCTGTATCTGTTGCTACGACAGCGAAGCTGAAGCAGCCTTCCGGAGAAGGTGCTCCACTGTCTGACCAGTGTGAGTTCGAGAGGGTGGAGAGGATTATCCATGATGGATAACAGTTTTTTCAGTGTCGTCCTCTCCACCACAGCCTCCAGAGTGTCCTGTTTGCAGCCAATCACAGAGCCAGCCTTCCTGATCAGTTTGTTGAGTCTGTTGGTGTTGCTGGCTCCGATGCTGCTTCCCCAACAAACCACAGCAAAGATAAGTACACTGGCCACCACAGACTGATAAAAGATCTCCAACATCTTGCTGCACACGTTGAAGGATCTCAGCTTCCTCAGGAAGTAAAGTCTGCTCATCCCCTTCTTGTACACAGCTTCAGTGTTAGATCTCCAGTCCAGTCTGTGGTTGATGGTAACACCCAGGTACTTGTAATCCTCCACTGCCTCCACATCCCTTCCCAGAATGCACAGAGGTTGGAAAGCCGTCTTCCTCTTCTTCCTGAAATCTATCACCATCTCTCTGGTCTTGCTGATGTTCAGCCGCAGGTGATTCTGTCCAGTCCACTCCACAAAGTTGTCTACCAGTGCCCTGTACTCCTCCTCCTGTCCCTCACTTATACACCCAACAACAGCCGAGTCGTCAGAAAACTTTTGCAGGTGACAAGACCCGGTGTTGTACTGAAAGTCAGTGGTGTATAAGGTGAACAGGAAAGGAGACAGTACAGTCCCCTGTGGAGCTCCTGTATCACTAACCACCGCATCAGACAGAACACTGCCCATACGGACAAACTGTGGCCTGCCTGTCAGGTAGTCAGTAATCCAGGAGATCATTGTGTCGTCTACACCCATCACCCGCAGCTTCTCCCCCAGTAGCAGTGGCTGAATGGTGTGAAAAAGCAATAGAGAAATCAAAGAATGTGATTCTCACAGTGCCTCCTCCAGCATCCAGGTGCGAATGGGCTTGTTGCAGCAGGTAGATGACAGCGTCATCAACTCCCAAGTGGGGCTGGTAAGCAAATTGCAGAGGGTCTAGCAGGGCCTCAGGTTGGCCAAAACCAGTCTCTCCAGCACCTTCATGACGTAAGATGTGAGGGCCACTGGTCGATAGTCATTGAGGTCTGATGGTGTCGACTTCTTTGGAACAGGAACCAGGCAGGAAGTCTTCCAAAGCACTGGTATTCTCTCCTGACCCAGGCTCAGGTTGTAGAGGTGTTGTAGGACAGGAGACAGCTGGCTGGCACATGTCTTCAGGATCCTGGGGCTGATACCGTCAGGGCCTGCAGCCTTCTGCTGGTGGAGTCTCTCCAGCTGTCTCCTAACCTGGCCTGCAGTCACAGTCATGCGGGGGAGGCTGCCGGTGTCTTCAGTGGAGGAGGAGGAGGAGGTGGAGGAGGAAGAGGTGGAGGAGGAGGAGAGGTGCTGCACAGGAGAGCTCACAGCAGGGGAGTGAGGGAGGAGGGGAGGAAGCATTTGGGGCAGTGAGGGTGTGTTGGGGTCTGGAGGTGTCATGGAGACGACAGAAGGCTGTGAGCTGAACCTATTGAAGAATCTGTTCAGCTCGTTTGCCCTCTCCAGGCTGCCCGATGACTGTATGCCGCTCACCTTACACCCAGTGATCTGCTTCATACCAGTCCACACATCCCTCACATTGTTCTGCTGGAGTTTGGCCTCCAGCTTCCTCCTGTAGGCATCTTTACAGGCCCTCAGCATATCCCTGAGTTCATGCTGCACTCTCCTCAGTTCTTCCCTGTCTCCAGACCTGAACGCCCTCTTCTTCTTGTTAAGAAGGGCTTTCAGGTCATTGGTGATCCACGGCTTATTATTAGGGAAGCAGCGTACAGTCCGGGTTGGCATGGTGGTGTGTTCACAGAACCTGATGTATTCTGTGATGCAGTCGGTCATGCTGTCGAGATCTTCTCCATGAGGCTCAACAAGTGCATCCCAGTCTGTCGACTCAAAGCAGTCCTGTAGTGCGTCAGCAGCCTCCTGAGTCCACCTCCTCACGCTCCTAGTGTGGACAGGCTGCCGCTGAACAAGAGGCATATACTTAGGGGTCAGCAGAACCAGGTTGTGGCCAGATCTTCCAAGCGGGGGGAGGGCTGTGGGACTGTATGCATCCTTAGCATTTGCATACAACAGATCCAGTGTGTTACAGTCTCTGGTGGGGCAGTCAACATACTGGTGAAATGTTGGGAGGGTTTTGTCCAGTGAGACGTGATTAAAATCCCCAGTGATGACAATAAATGCGTTGGGATGCTGCGTCTGTATCTGAGCAACAGCGGAGTGGATGACGTCACAGGCCAGCGCTGCATCAGCTGAAGGAGGAACGTACACACCGATAATGATGGCGGATGTGAACTCCCGGGGCAAACAGTAAGGCCTCATCCCCACAGTCAACAGTTCAATGTCCGGGGTACAGAGACGTTTCTTCACGTGAACATGTCCGGGATTACACCACCTCTCACTCACATACAGTGCAATCCCTCCTCCTTTCTTCATTCCGCTGCTTATCACGTCCCTGTCCGCCCAAACAGTGCTGAAGCCGGGAATCGCCATGCTGTGGTCCGGGATGTTTGAGTGAAGCCATGTTTCCGTGAAACACAACACACTGCACTCACGATATTCCCTCTGAGCCTTTATCAGCGCGGCGAGCTCGTCCGTCTTGTTCCCCAGAGACCTCACGTTCCCCATGATGATCGCCGGTACAGCTGGTCTGTGTCTCCTCTTCTTCACCCTCCATTTCACTCCGGCTCTGCAGCCACGGCGTCTCCTCCGCAGCTCCTTCAGGACCTCAGGCCTGGCTCTGGGTAGCAGTGCAGGTTCACACAGTGCAATCAGCTGGTCACGTGTGTAAACAATGCGCTCAATGATGCGCTCCTCCGTTGCTAGGGCTAGCAAAAACATCACTAAAAATTTTTTTTGCAGCAGGTGACATCTCCCATCCCATCAGATGGAACTTAAGTTTAATTTAATATTTGGCACTGTGCCCACACCATAATACTTATGGAAATGAAATTCATAGGGGTGGTCTAGAATGGTCCCAGTAACTCACACACCAAAAATGACCAGCAGGTGGCACTATTTTACACGTGAAAGCGTTTTTTGCCCATAACTCCCACATAATGTGTCGCTCATTGTTAAACCTCATATCTACATGTTCCCTCTATTCAGCTGGATTGTGTTGTATAGGCCATGCCCAATTTTGCGATAACTTTCCGTTCGCAAAATCACAACAAATGAAAAACCTACTTTTTTGAAATTCTCCCAGGCGATTTTACCGATTTGCACGAAACTTTGCACACAGCATCTGTGGACCCTCCTGACAAAAAGTTATTAAAGGATTCTAATTAGGACAAATTATTTCAAAGTTATTAAATAACAACTTCCTGCAGATTTTGTACTAAACAGGAAGTGTTGGATATTTCCACAGTGGTCAGGTCTAATGACATGAAACTCAGGATGCTACTTTCCCATGAGCCCCTGTGCAAAATTTTAGGCGATGACCACAAGGTGGCGCTCTTTAAATTGAACTATTTTATATCTCCACAACGGTTCATCGGATTAATGCAAAACTTTGTACATTTATTGTCAGTGCCGTCCTGAGGACAGCTGATAAAGGGTTTACCCATCCGCCACTTGGTGGCGCTCTGGTGCCAGTTTAATTTTATATTTGGCCCTGTGCCCACACCATAACACTTATGGAAATGGAATTCATAGAGGTGCTATAGAATGGCCCCTGTGACTCACATACCAAAAATCACCAGCAGGTGGCGCTATTCTCCGCTATTTTACACATGAAAGAGTTTTTGGCCCATAACTCCCACATAATGTGTCGCACATTGTTAAACCTTATATCTACATGTTCCCTCGATACAGCTAAATTGTGTGGAGTTGGCCACACCCACTTTGCAATAACTTTCAATTCACAAAATCATGACAAATGAAAAACCTACTTTTTCAAACTCCTCCTAGACGATTTGACCAATTTGCACCAAACTTCGCATGTAGCATCTGTCGACCCTCCTGACAAAAAGTTATCAAAAGAATTCTGATAGTCCATAAACTGCCTGAAATATAAAATGACAAATTCCTGTATATTGTGTTGTAAACAGACAATCTTGCATATCTTAACAAAATACTGTCTGATTATCACATAAATGTTCATCATTGTGTGGTATGGCCTGATGAGGCTTTGTGTAAAATTTGGTGCAAATCGGCCAATAGGTGGCGCTCTGGTGGCAGTCTAATTAGTGTCAATGGGATTAAACGGGGAAATCTTCAAGTCCTCTTCAAAACTCATCAACCTTCAACCTCTCCTTGTCCCTCATACTTTGAGCTAGACACACCATTCTAACTTTTAAAGAGTCAGAAGACCTCAAACTATTGGGCATGTATTCAGTTTTCAAAAATCTTGTACGGTTTCCAAATCATCAGAGTTTTAGTTTTAAGGATTTTTAGGCCGTCTTCTGATTTTATAATGGGTGTGTATTGCGTGAGCTAGAGTGTGTGACATCATCGCTACAGTGGAGAGCAGATGGAAGACATAGACAATATATACATAGAAATGTAGGAAAATCTTGTTGACTTTCAGCTGATGGTCTTATTTCAGAGGTAGGACTTACACTTTTGGCTGCTAAAGCCCCAGAGGGAAAAGCACAACATGAGCTGCAATTTCTTCCTCTTCAGCTTTTATCATGCAGCAGGTGACATCTCCCATCCCATCAGTTAATCAGTTCTTCTCTGACCTGGCTGGATTCTCTGGATTTTTTTCAAGATCATCCAAGAGAACCAGTGTGTGTGACAGAGTGGTGGCACACAGGCTCCCAAGAGCAAACAGAGTAAGATGGAACTTCCATATCTGTGCAGTGAACACTGTTTTAGCACAAAGGTGACATCATCCAGTGTTTTGAAACCATTAGGGGAGTTTGAGCCTACCACTGTGCGAGAAGCTGGAAGGTTTGTGAGGCTACTGGAGGATGACTCTTTCAGCTTCTTCCTGAAACTATTTCATTGCATCATGCCCGTGACGTGTGCACATTCTCTTCAGCCAGCTCCAGAGGCGGACCATCGACTCAGTCTTTGTCCGGGGAATCATGCAGCAGTTCACACAATTTTTCTGACTTCAGCGTACATTATTTCACACCGGCAATAGCAGGCCACCGAATCATAAAGCAACGACTTCCTCAGCGGAAGGTGTTGCTTGAGCATGCCCCGACGGCAGCATGCATCGACAGCGGCATGCCCCGACGCGTGTGGACTGCGAGGGCCCGTTCAACGCTGCTTGCAGCTTTTATTTCTTTTTAGGGGGCCAAGCCCGAGGGGCCGAGGGAACACGTATGCAAGCATACGTGTTTCCTAGGACCAGCGGTGCTAGGAACCCTATTGTAATTGTAAAGATTTTTATTTTTATTTTTCTCCGGCTAAAAGTGGTGCTTCAGGCTAAACTGTGCAAGGGAGGGTGGTGCAATTTGGAGGGTTGGTCCAGACTCCTGCGAATATCTCACACACAAAAAACGACATATATCCGCCTGCAGGGGGCGCTATAACCCAGGAAAACACGTTTTTGCATATAACTCCCAAACCGTATGTCATACATTCAAAAACCTTGTATCCCCTGATTCCCTGAATGGAGCTGAATCACTTTGCGATTGGCCACGCCCACTTCCGGTTAGAAAGTTGTTTTGCAAAATCGCAAAAAACTGGAAAACCTACTTTTTCGAACTCCTCCTTGGGATTTTGTCCGATCTGCGTGAAACTTGGCACGTACACTCTTCAGCTCGATCTGATATAAAGTTATCAAAAGAATTTTGCTCTTGTCAAAAAATGCGCAAATTATTCACGAACAAATTTCGGTAGCTAGCTATAAAAATGTAAACTGTTTGATATCTCGGTCAAACTAAATGCTGCGAACACCAAATTTGAGATCCTTGGTTGCCATGACATTGGGAAGGGATGAGCCCAATTTGGCGAACTATGGCGAACTTTTGGCCACTAGGGGGCGCTACAAATATGGGAAGTTTATATCTCTTGAACGGCTACATGGATTTTTACGAAATTTGGTCGGTATGATGTAGGGCCAATCCTGAGGCCATATCTTGAAGGTGGTCATGACTGGTTAATGTGGGCGTGGCTTATTACAAGATAAACAACAAACATTAATTTCAGCCAAACTGTTATGCTGAGAGCTGTGAAATTTATATGGTACAGATAGAATGGGACACAGTTCTTCCAGACAAAAAAATGCACTTGTGCTCCACTAGGTGGCGCTATAATGGATGCAATCGCGTTTTTGCCCATAACTTCCACATTTTAAATATCACATTTGCAAACCTTATATCCATATGTTCCCTGAATAGAGCTGGGTTTTCTGACATAGGACACGCCCACTTCTGCTGCACATTTCTTTCGCTAAAGCACCACATATGCAAAACCTACTTTTTCGAACTCCTCCTTGGGATTTTGTCCGATCTGCGTGAAACTTGCCACGTACACTCTTTAGCTCGACCTGATCTAAAGTTATCAAAATAATTTTGCTCTGTCAAAAAATGCACAAATTATTAATGAATTATTATTACATGCTATTAACACCAAATTTCAGCTCCTTGGTTGCCATGACACTGGGAAAGGATGAGCCGAATTTGGCGAATTTTGACCACTAGGGGGCGCTAAAAAGATGGAAACTTTATATCTCTTGAACGGCTATACTGATTTTTACGAAATTTGGTCGGTATGATGTAGGGCCAATCCTGAGGCCATATCTTGAAGGTGGTCATTACTGGTCAATGTGGGCGTGGCTTAATAAAACAAATCCAAATTGGCACACATTCAGCCTTTTGCACTTCCAGTGCACTTCCCATTACAGCGAATACCACGGCTCAGACGTTGGCCTGTGTCTTCACTTTTGCCCAGAGCCCGTCATCCTTTGGGCCAACTTCCGTGGGCTCTGTGGTGCGCGGGGTCCGAGTCGCAGGGGGGGGGCTTGGCCCCCGTTCATAAATGCTTGCAGTTCTAGTTGTATTTATTTTTTGTTAAGTATCGTTGCCGACTCAGAAGAAGCTACTTTTTATTCTTGTATTTAGAGATGAAGGAAGATTCACCCGGCCAGCGTTTCATTCTCCAGTTATTTTTAGACAAGAAGTTCATAGTCGAAGCTGAATAGTAACCGCTCTAGGAAGAAACTCTGATTAAAGACACTGATCATTATTAAGAAGAGCCGGACTTAAAAGTCTCAAAAGAGGCCTAAGGCCTCCATAACTGCTAATTGAACTTTAAAGATATGCAAATGTTGGAAAATTAAAATAATCAACATGAAAATCTTCAACAAAACCACAGAATAATGTAAGAGAAATTCTCACAAAAAAGATGTACATCGCATTTATATGTTTGTTTTTTTTGCTCCACAACATTAACGGTGCATTGAGTTTTTCAAAAAGTAGTGAAGAAAAATAATTTGAAAATATAGATAAAAGCTATAATTAAGCCTTGTATAGTGCTCAGGGTCTAATATGACCCAATGTTGTTTTTGAACAGTTTTCTCAGTGGCGTTGGAGCATTTCTCATATCATTACTTACATTTGCAGAACAGTTGGTGCATTTCTCAAAACAATCAGTACAAACTGCAAAACCTTGTTGATAACCTGCAAAAGCATGTCACATGCTCAAAAGAGAGGTCATTTCTCAAAACCAAGTATTCATATCAATGAAAGTGTGTGTGTGTCATTAAAAAAAGGCCTGACACCATCATTTATGAACAAGATAGTCAAATGGCATTGTCTTGTTTTCATTAGGACATTTTACTAGTGTTTTCCAATGCAAAAAAGCCAGATCTTTGTGACATGAAAATTCTCAAGGCAACACTATACACAGCCATTTAAAAAACTACAGTAAAAGTAACACATTAACACACAAATTAAACCTATTAAATAGTTATCACCTCAGTAAACAATAAGTGAATTGAAAGATTACAATAAATTCAATGGTAAATATTTGCAATTAAACTTATTTCCTATAGGTTTACTTGTATTTTGTGCTAAAATTCAGAGTATCTCAGCTTGAATCTGCATCTCTATTTACAGCTCATCAGTCGCTATGGCAACAAGAGACCACTGACGTTAGCATCAGTTAGCTAGCTTAGCTAAATCATCTGAACAATAAAAACCCATAATATCACAATTTTGCATATTTGAACAAAATCACCCACAACTACCAACAGTCACAGCCCTTCAACTCTGGGCTAATATGCTGTCACATGTTAGATTGTCAAAGTTAGAAAAATAACGCTTCATAGCTTCAATCCCTGAGGAGCGACGTTAGCATTAGCGGCAGTTAGGTTAGGTCACATCACATTCAATGAAAAAACTTTTATTACTTTGTTTTTGTCTCAAAAATTTAGCCTAGCCAGCCCCAGGCTAACGTTACTTACTATGTCTGCCTCCACTAGCTCATCATCATAAGGTCCTTCTCCCTCGTCTCCCAGTGCAGCAGCACCTGTGGCTGCTGGCGGGTTGGTGGTCCCGGCACCAAAAAGGTCCGTCAACTTGGCACATTTAGAAGCCTACACCTCCAGAGACTTCAACTTTTTTAATCCCTGTTTCTCAGCACCCCCCCATGCGTTTCTTCCTCTTATCCATTTTCAAGTTGCAGACACGACAGTTTCGAAGACGCTCACTACTACTACTCACTAACGTTACTAATGGCTCAGCAGCAGCCCATCCCGCCCGCCCATCGAGGTCCCACCCCGGCCCCACCCTGGTTCGTGTACTGATTGACAGCAATGTCAGGGCTCTCTGAGCCTGTCAGCCCATGACTGATTGACAATGACAAACAATAGACCAATTATATGTGGCGATGCTGGTAACACAATTCAGAGAAGCGGAAAAAAAAGATAGCCAGTCCACCCCTACCGTTGACCCAATGTAGGCCGGTCCGGTCCGCAATGTTTTTTTTTTCTTCTCTGAATACAAGTTCTGTTTGCTGGGTTTGGAGTGGAGCTGGCTGGCTGCGTACGACGATGTAAGGCAATACATACAGTGGGGCAAAAAAGTATTTAGTCAGCCACCAATTGTGCAAGTTCTCCCACTTAAAAAGATGAGAGAGGCCTGTAATTTTCATCATAGGTACACTTCATCTATGAGAGACAGAATGGGGGGAAAGAATTCCTCTGTAAAATAAGTATTTGGTCACCTACAAACAAGCAAGATTTCTGGCTCTCACAGACCTGTAACTTCTTTAAGAGGCTCCTCTGTCCTCCACTCCTTACCTGTATTAGTGGCACCTGTTTGAACTGGTTATCAGTATAAAAGACACCTGTCCACAACATTAAAGAGCAACTAAACCCCCAAACCACTTTTTTCTGCTGAAAACCAATGTATTTGGGTATGAAGTAGTGTTGCTGAGTGATTCTGGTCCAACTCTTGACATTTTAGTCGAAGTATTTCAATTTGGCGTATTTTGTAGTAAAAATGTAAGTGTGACTGCCCTCTATGGGTTGAAACCCGGTTATTACAATCGAATTTTCCTATTGGCTGAGATGGAGGCAGATGACGTTTTGGAGGCAGCTTTCGTCACGGTCCACCACGGTTAGCTCCGCCCCCTCCTATAAAAACTAGCACCTGCTGATCTGGAATCTGTGGCGAGTAGGTTGGATTGAGAGAATTGCGAATAGAGAGGCATAGTGATTATTGAGTAGGTAGTGTAGTGTGGTGAAGGTTAGGGGGGAGGGGGGAGGGGGGAATCGGAGAGTACTCCTGGAGCCCCGCCCATCATCAAGGCATTTTTTGAATTTCCAGCTTAGAGCACGTCATCCAAAACTGAGGGGTTTAGTTGCTCTTTAAACAGTCACACTCCAAACTCCACTATGGCCAAGACCAAAGAGCTGTCAAAGGACACCAGAAACAAAATTGTAGACTGCAACAGGCTGGGAAGACTGAATCTGCAATAGGTAAGCAGCTTGGTGTGAAGAAATCAACTGTGGGAGCAATTATTAGAAAATGGAAGACATACAAGACCACTGATAATCTCCCTCGATCTGGGGCTCCACACAAGATCTCACCCCGTGGGGTCAAAATGATCACAAGAACGGTGAGCAAAAATCCCAGAACCACACGGGGGGAACTAGTGAATGACCTGCAGAGAGCTGGGACCAAAGTAACAAAGGCTACCATCAGTAACACACTACGCCGCCAGGGACTCAAATCCTGCAGTGCCAGACGTGTCCCCCTGCTTAAGCCAGTACATGTCCAGGCCTGTCTGAAGTTTGCTAGAGAGCATTTGGATGATCCAGAAGAGGACTGGGAGAATGTCATATGGTCAGATGAAACCAAAATAGAACTTTTTGGTAAAAACTCAACTTGTCAGCATGGGGGTGGAAACATCATGCTTTGGGGCTGTTTTTCTGCAAAGGGACCAGGACGACTGATCCGTGTAAAGGAAAGAATGAATGGGGCCATGTATCATGAGATTTTGAGTGAAAACCTCCTTCCATCAGCAAGGGCATTGAAGATGAAACGTGGCTGGGTCTTTCAGTATGACAATGATCCCAAACACACCACCCGGGCAACGAAGGAGTGGCTTCGTAAGAAGCATTTCAAGGTCCTGGAGTGGCCTAGCCAGTCTCCAGATCTCAGCCCCATAGAAAATCTTTGGAGGGAGTTGAAAGTCTGTGTTGCCCAGCGACAGCCCCAAAACATCACTGCTCTAGAGGAGATCTGCATGGAGGAATGAGCCAAACAGTTTGTGAAAACCTTGTGAAGACTTACAGAAAACGTTTGACCTCTGTTATTGCCAACAAAGGGTATATAACAAAGTATTGAGATTAACTTTTGTTATTGACCAAATACTTATTTTCCACCATAATTTGCAAATAAATTCTTTAAAAATCAGACATGTGATTTTCTGGATTTTTTTTTTCTTATTTTGTCTCTCATAGTTGAGGTATACCTATGATGAAAATTACAGGCCTCTCTCATCTTTTTAAGTGGGAGAACTTGCATAATTGGTGGCTGACTAAATACTTTTTTGCCCCACTGTACTTGTGCACATACATGTATATGAGAATGCATATCTATTCAGACCTGTATTTTTTTTTCAATTCTCTATTTATGGTTTCATAATGACTGAGTCATTGTTAATACAAATGAGTTGCAGCTCGACTTATAAAGCTTCGACTCCCACCTTATACACTCAAGAATTTCGGTTAGGGCCGACAAGGACGTCAGTCGGACTCAATAACAAAAACAAAAGAGGGAACAACAACACACCGAGTGAGCTGCTAAGCTAAGAAGTCAGAGCTAACTCAGTATAACAACGTCATGTTTCTCACGAGCAGTGTCGCTGTCCCCCCCTTCAATACTGAGAGTGATCCCAGCTCCATCGGGCCTCGTTGGATAAAATGGACGCAGCGGTTTGAAAATTGTACCACTGCAATGAACATAACTGGAGATGCAAGGCTAAAAGCATTTAAGCTGCACTTAGTAGGAGAATGACAAGTATGCAGACACAAAACAGAAGCTCACGGGCTATTTTTCACCTAAAAAGAACGTGCAATATCAAGTCTACATATTTAGAAAAGCAGTACAGCAACCAGGGGAAGATCTGGATCTGGATCTGGTACCACACCAGACTACGCATGCTTGCGAAGAACTGTAAGTTAACTGATATAGACTCTGAAATTAAAGCACAACTGATACAAAGCTGCACGTCATCCAGACTGCACAGGAAAGCATTGAGAGAGCCCGACATTATATTAAACAGACTTTTAGACCATGGGAGAACTCTGGAACTCTCCGAAATACAAGCTACAGGTATGGAGCAGGGTGCAGCTGCTACTGTGAATGTAGTACATCAGAGAGCTCAGAACAAGCACTTGGCTGGAAACAAATACACAATAAGAAGGAAACCAAACAACCAGTGCAGGAACTGTGGAGGCAGATACCCACATGAAGAAGACTGCCCAGCAAAAGGCAAAACGTGTAGAGCATGTGGTAAACAAAACCATTTTGCAAAGCAATGCCGCTCGACGCGCAGAAACAAGGACACAAAACAGTACAAGGAAAACAGCAAGCAACAGTACACACATCAGAGAGTACACCATGTAACCAGCACTGTACCCAATGACGGCAACAAGGCAGCGTCATCTAGCAGTGATGATGAATATGTGTTTGTAGTAAACACGAAGACCACAAAGCTGCCACAGACTAACATCAAACTAAACAACCTGAGTGTGTCAGTCTTGGTAGACTCCGGAGCTACAGCAAACATCATCAGCAAGACAACTTATGAGAGACTAGAGCCATGCCCACAGCTCAAACAGACTGCAACAAAAATCTTTCCCTATCGCTCCAAAGTCCCTCTTCCTGTTGTTGGTGCTTTTGAAGGACAAGTCACAAAAGGAAACAAACACTCTCAAAGTCATGTTCTATGTAATTCGAGGGGACAGTTTTTCCATACTGAGCTATGATACATCTACAGAGCTAGGATTAATCAAGATAGTCACCTCCCTATCACCGGTACCAACCACCATGACAGTTGCAGGACAGCAGTTGCTCGAGGGAATTGGCAAGCTGGAGAACTTTCAGGTAAAGCTCCACACTAACCCTGATGTACAACCAACATGCCAACCACACAGACTTGTGCCATTCCACGTAAGACCGAAAGTGGAGGATGAGCTGCGGAAACTAGAAGCGGATGACATAATTGAAACAGTGTCAGGTCCCACACCATGGGTATCCCCCATTGTAATGCCCCCCAAACCAAAGGACCCAGACAAAGTGAGAATCTGTGTGGACATGCGCCAAGCCAACACTGCAATTGAACGTGAACGTCACATCACACCTAATGTGGATGATGTCATTCATGAACTGAATTGAGCCGATCGTTGACACCAGCCCCGTAGTGCTAAGGGCAATCCTTTATCAAAAGGTAAAGGGAGAGAGACGCACCATAGCATATGCAAGCCGTGCTCTCAGTGACGTGGAAAAACCCTATTCACAAACAGAGAGGGAAGCACTAGCTGTTGTGTGGGGTTGTGAACATTACCACTTATACATCTCTGGACATCCATTCACACTAGTGACTGATCACAAACCGACTACATCTCCCATCATCCCGTGCTCACACAATCCAACGACAGCAAGTGGACAACAAAAGTAGCATAGGAGTACATCAACTTCGCATCACATTATGCTACACCCAAAGCGATGACCCTCACAGAGATTAAAGAAGAGACTCTGAAAGACCCAGTCTTACTTGTCATCCCCTCGACCCTACAAAACAAGTTCTGCAGCTTGCACACGAGGGACGTCAAGGTATTGTCAAGACAAAAACACTCCTCAGTGCAAAAGTTTGGTTTCCAAACATAGACCAGCAAGCAGAAGCCATAGTTAGGAACTGTGTAGCATGCCAGGCCTTTCCCTGAAGCTCCGTGGCATAGCACAAGTGCAGACTTTTATGGACCACTCCCCAGTGGAGATTATCTGCTAGTTATTGTAGATGAATACACACGATACCCAATAGTTGAAGCTGTTAAGTCAACTTCTGCTAACACAGTCATACCAGTCTTGGACAAAGTATTTTCCACATTTGGGATTCCCAGGGTCCTTAAGACAAATAACAGCCCTCCTTTTAACAGCGACCAGTTTGCCCAGTTTGCAACATATCTAGGGTTTCACCATCGCAAGATCATGCCGCAGTGGCCTCAGGCCAATGCCACTGCAGAACGTTTCATGCGCACACTTGGCAAGAGCATCCATACTGCAGGAACACTGAACATCCCATGGAAGCAACATCTCAACACCTTCCTTAGAGAATATCGTTCCACACCACACAGCCCTACAGATGCCTCACCAGCGGAACTGTTGTTCCAGCGACAGATCTACACAAAAATTCCTATAGCCACAGCCACTATCAGCAGCTCGGATCACACAATCAGAGCAAAAGATCATGCTGCCAAAAGCAAGATGAAAGCCTATGCTGACACTCGTCATCATGCCACACCAAGCACTTTAAGCCCAGGAGACACAGTGCTTCACCATCAGCCCAAGCATAACAAGCTCACCACACCCTACAATGCTGAACCATACAAAATATCAAGGATCAAAGGCTCAGTGATCACCGCAACAAAAGATGGACACTCCATCATTAGGAACTCATCTTTCTTCAAAAAGATCCCTACTGTGCTTCAGAGCACTCCACCAGACTCTGACGATAGCAGCGACGTGACTGCCAAGGACACACCACCTCCAAGACATCCTTCTCGGCACAATAGATGTCCTCCTCCATATCTTCGTGAATATGAGTAGTCTCGGATATCTGTGTGGACTGCCATGGACTATGGACAAATTACTCATGGCATCAGAGAGACTGTCACACCTATATGTGTAAAGATAATTACATTCAAAGTTGAGCTGTTGCTAAAAAAAAAAGAAAAGAAAAGAGTGATGTAATGTCGGCAGCAGATCTAGGAGAGCTGTGGTCTATGACAGTGTTGTGTTCATGTGGCGCCCCCTGTTGGAGAATATAGATAATCCAGGACGTGAGGAAAATATAGGATACGTGAACAGGAAGCGGTGGTTGTATAGAATGCTGGCAGTAAAGAGACCAGTTGAGGGGTGCCGTTTAGCTCAGTTGGTAGAGTGTGCGTCTCATGTGCCGAGGCTCTGCAGCGGACCTGGGTTCGACTCCCGGCCCAGGTCCCTTTGCTGCATTTCACTCCCC
The DNA here is from genome assembly GCF_900880675.1 of Sparus aurata. Lineage (NCBI taxonomy): Eukaryota > Metazoa > Chordata > Actinopteri > Spariformes > Sparidae > Sparus > Sparus aurata. The sequence continues at coordinate 4,993,936 of NC_044191.1, read as the reverse complement.
CTCACCCTCCCCGTTTCCTGTCATATCTTCAGCTGACCTATCAATAAAGCCATAAAAGGCCAAAAAAAAGAACAGTTGATACATCCGAAAAGTCCTTCTTTTATTTATTACGAGACCCAGAGACAATACACAACCCAATTTGTGTAGTTAAATGTTTGGAATAATTCCCTCCGGCCTGTTCCAGTAAATCAAACAATGGAGGTGGTGCCCCAATCACAAGTGTGTTATTAATCGCCAGTGATTAATCACTTTTATTATCAAGTAGTATCTCCAAATAAATAAAAGCTCGTCTTATGACAGAGCTATCAAAGGATTCCCTGGATTGTGTCCTTCTGCTCCCATTCCAGTTCTGCCACTGTTGCTGGAGCTGTTGTCTTGGCTGCCAAACTGTGTAACTGAGAGTCAGAACTGTAGTGGTCAATACCAAAGATCCGCTGACAACTGACCACTGTTGGGCCTTGCATCACGTAAGGCACAATTAAGTAGTGTTTATGCAACAATAAAAGGAAGATTTAGGTTAAATTTGGCTATCAATAATTATTAATGATTATCAGGGATAATTATAAATCATAATAAATGTTGAAAAGGCTGTCTGCCACCAGGAGCTGAGAAGAGAGTAGCTCGTCTTTGACCACTAGAGGGCGCACTGTTGCTGTTCTGCCTAGCAACAGGAACCGGTTTGGACTAGTCTGCTAGCTGCAAAAAGGGAGAGAGGTCTAAAAGGTCACAAAAGAGTTGTTTCTGGCAGTTTTCAGTCGTTTTGGTGTTCCAGGTCTAGTTTTTTTCCTTTTAAGACGGATGTGTGCGTCCATTTGTCCTGTAAGTAGATCTCAGTTTGATATCAATAATAATTATCTTGTGTATTGTAATTACCTTGAGTTAAGTAATAAGCAGTGTGTTAATGTGGTAAACCTTTAAGCTACTGTTGGTTATTACCCCTTTTGCTGTATGAAAATGTTAACAGTAGTGTGAATTCCACCCTGTTTGTTCTGTGTATATTCTAGAAACCACACACACACTCACAACGAAGTGCCTGTATGAGCCAACAACTTTATAAGAAATAAAGAACTCTCTCTGCACCCCACGGCCTGGTTATTGAGACCCACCAGAGCCCTGACCGGACTCTCCACGGCGATCCGTGCTCTCCAACCACCCTACCACTAACACTATTTTTCAATAAATGATATGATGAGGGAAAACACAGCAACAAACCTTTTTATGAGACCAAATCAGTCTCATAATATCAGTCGCACCTCATATCTCCCTTATATGCCAGGCTCAACAGTGAAAAAAAAAAGAAGAAACCATTTTGTAGGCATATTTAATGGTACTTTAAAGTTTGTAACTTCCTTGATACACATTAAAAATGTTGCTGCCATGGATGTTTAAATAGAATTCTGTGGACCAGACCTCACAGATTACTATATAAAAATATAACTTTATTATTTGTACAGTAAAACAACTTTATTACTTAACTCACTGTTTTGTGTGAAACTGGGTCATGTTTTAGAAAATATATTACCCCTCTGCTGCCCTTGGGCTGCTCTGCCTGGAGCAGCTCTGGACATATAATCATCAGATTCTCAATGAACACCTCTTGACTGGGGCCTCAGAGATTGAAAAGATGCAGGCCAGTTACAGTAATAAGGTGATTTAAAGAGTTTCCTCTTAGAAAGATAGCGGTGGCTTTGTTGCTTAAGTAATGCTAACTGGTGCTAAACATGGTTAACTGCTGTTAGCTTGGTTAAGTGGTCCTTGCTGTCTCTGCCCAGGGTTACCCGGAGCCAAACCTTGCCAAAAAACCACCTCAGTACTTTATTCCAATCATCAAACTGCTCTCTGTATACTCAAAGGCTTTTGATGTTCTGTCCCAGTCGGTCTGTTCTAACTAGTCTGCTCAGTCATCCTCCTGGATCCACACACTTGACATATATCATATCAGATTTGTATAAGACATTCTGTCAATGAAATTGGTAAACTGAGATTATGTTGTTCTGGTCTGTACATGTGGAATCTATTGCACGTCTGTCCATCCGAGAGGGATCACTCCTCTTTGGCTCTTCCTGAGGTTTCTATCATCTTTTTTCCCCCTATTAGAAGTTTTTTTTTTTTTTTTTTTTTAATCTAACAAGTTTTGTCCTCAACACTAAGGACAAAGGATGTCATTCACTGTACTTTTTGCAAAGCCCTCTGAGGCATTGTGATTGTGATTTTGGTCTATATAAATAAAATAATAAATAAATAAAAAATAAATAAATAAAACTGATTTGATCTAAGTATCTAAGTATCTAATCTGAATGTCTGCGCTTAAAGGTTACATATATAAATATAGATTTACATGCACACATACATATTTGAGTTATCTTTTTCTCCTATTATACAGTATATCCTGCAGCTCTATAAGGTCCATTTCAATGTTTGCTTTTGTGCATATTATGTACTGTATGGAATATTTCAAAGTATAGTCACACATAACCCCAAAGTAAGGCCAGTCCTCATTAGGAAGATGACCATAGGTTGAAAATAAAAGTGGCTTATTATCACACATATTTACATTTGTTGTTGGGTGGCGACCTCTAGCAGCCGAAGTAGTTATTACAGCTGCACAGGGGAAAGTGAGGAGAAGCAGCATAAAGACTGAGGTTGAAAATGGATGGTCGGGCTAAGCACAGGACTTTCATCCAGGAGACCAATGTGCAGTGTGAAACCAGAAGTCAACAGGGAGTTCTTTCATCATACGAACATAGTTAAATAACTTCACAAAGATAACGTAATGTAAGGTACTTCGGTTATAAAGGTACTTTTGTAGTACGTAGAAGTAATGTAATGATTCAAACCCACACCACAATGTTTTCCTAAACCTAGTAGTGTAACTATCTGAACCTAACCACACTGCTACTGTAAGATGAAGGAACAGCACGTGTTGCTGTTGCTGCAAAGGTCATTCTGTTTTGTGTGGTACTGGCTCTTAAGCACTTTGAGGTGTATGTTGGCTCCGCCGGTGTGCCTACGGTTGTTTCCACCAATCAGAACCCGTTAGTGTTCGTTAACCAAATGTGAAATACTAACCAGAAGCTGATGCGTTGGTCCTTGTTCCTTTAGGCTTTTAATGTAGAGGTCAGGTATATAAAAGGGAGGGACAATGTCCTGGCTGATGTGTTATCGATGTGTTCATAACTTGTGTTAATAACATTAATGACTTCCTGTTATTTAACATCTTAGGGTGAGGGTGTTATGTGCTATTTTTTACGGGATGGGGTGCTCATGCATAGTTGGATGCCATCAAAGCAGTGGTTCCGTGTAATGTCGGTCAGAAATTATAACTTTGGCACATGATAACCCCCTTGCTGGCCACCTCGGAGTTCATGAAACCTAAGATCAGGTCTTACGCAGTTTTTTTTGGCCGGGGTTAAAGAGGGACATGCGGCTACACTGTAGAACATGCCATGTTTATCAAATGTCTGGGAAGCCGAATCAGACTGTCCTTCCATACCCACTCTACCCAATCCCTGATGTGGGAGAACCATTTAAGCGTGTTGTAGTGGATTGTGTTGGTCTTTTACCTCGCACCAAGGCTGGTAATAAGTCTCTGTTGACTGTTACGTGCTCAAACACTCGTTTCCCTGAGGCCATCCCCCTGCGAAAAATCACAGCCTCTGCCGTTAAGGCGCGCGTGAAGTTTTTTTTCCCTTTTTGGGTTACCAAAGGTTATTCTAACAGATCAAGGGTCTAACTTTATGTCACAGGTTATTTCGCAGGTCACGAAACAGTTGAACATAAAACATTGTCACTCCAGTGCGTATCACTCAGAGAGTCAAGGCGCTCTGGAGCGATTCCATCAAACGCTCAAATCTATGTTACTGAGCTATTGCCTTGAATCTGGCAAAGACTAGGATGAGGGGGTCTGTCCCCTCCACTTCACTGCTAGCGAGGTGGTGCAGGAGTCCCTGGGGTTCGGTCCGGCTGAATAGTGTTCGCACACACAGTGCGGGGCCCTCTTAGGCTTCTGCAGGAAGGGTGGATGGGCGATAGCACACAGAAGAATCTGCTGGATTACATCTGTGATTTCCGTTTGAAGCTTCACCGTGCTTGTGAACTAGCCAAAAAGAACCAGTCTGACGCACAGCTCAAGATGAAAAGTTGGTTTGATAAAAACGCGAAGACTAGAAAATTCAACCCAGGTGATAAGGTTCTGCCGTTGCTTCCTATTTCTGGCTCTGCCCTCCAGGCCCGTTATAACAAACCCTACGTGGTCCAGGAAAAAGTGAGTGACAGAGACTATGTAGTGGCCCCCCCAGAGCGTAGGCGACGAAATAGACTATGTCATGTTAACATGCTGAAATCTTATTTGGACAGACAGTCTATTTTGCAGGGTCCTGTCAGTGAAGACGGAGCTGTGTTTGCTGCGCTGTCCAGTGCTTAATCTGTGAAGAAGCCGGCGGCCGGACTGTCGCTGTCCAGTGCTGATTCTGCTGGCGCGCAGTTTTCCCTGGTGTTGCCTGAGCCAGCTGAGGATGATGTAGGCCCTTCCCCCGCCACAGTGTATGGGAGGCTAAACAACACTGAGGTACTGTCCCACCTGGATAAAAAACTTTCCACACCTATCACAGTGTCAACATGAAGATGTGGTGAAGCTAATTAAGTCATATCTGTCTCTGTTTTCTTATGTGCCGATGCGGACCCACATTCTGATGCACGATATTGATGTGGGAAATTCCTCTCCAATAAAACAACATGCTTATCGCGTTTGGCCCGACAAGCGTGTTCGCCTATGTAATCAGGTGAATTACATATTAGAGAATGACACTGCAGAACCTAGCTCTAGCTCACGGAGCTTTCCATGTCTTCTGGCGGGTAAATCTGATGGTTCAGACAGGTTCTGCACGGACTTTTGCAAAGTCAACGCTGTCACCAAACCTGATTGTTTCCTCTTCCTCGAGTAGATGACTGTGTTGATCACATCGGTGCAGCAAACTATGTAACGAAGCCTGACCTGCTTAAAGGCTATTGGCAGGCGCCACTGACCCCTCAGGCAAAGGAGATCTCTGCCTTCGTGACCCCTGGCGCGTTCCTACAGTACACAGTGATGACATTCGGCGTACAAAATGCTCCTGCCACGTTTCAGCGCCTTGTGAACACAGTCTTGTCTGGTCTATCTGGCTGCTAAGCTGATTTAGACGATATTGTAGTCTACTCATCATCTTGGTCTGATCGCATACAGCAGCTGCACACAGTGTTCGGGAGGTTAAGAGACGCCAACCTCACTCTCAACGTTGCAAGTAAGAGTTTGGTAAGGCCACAGTTACCTATTTGGGCAAGGTTGTTGGGCGGGGCCAAGTCAGGATGGTGCATTCGAAGGTAGAAGCCATTTCGTCATTCCCTGCTCCAGTTTCTTGTCGCAAGTTGCGGCACTTTGGGGGATGGCGGGGTACTACGGAAACTTCTGTAGAAACTTCTCTGCCGTTGTGGCCCCGCTCACGGACTTGTTGAGTCCCAAAGTCCGGTTTCGCTGGTCTTCGGACTGTGAACGTGCATTTAACTGCGTAAAAGCGTTGCTGACAAATTCTCCCATACTTGCCACACCAGTAATCGATCGCACCTTTAAACTTTTTGTAGACACAAGTGATGTAGAAGCAGGTGCTGTCCTTCTCCAGGTGGGAGATGATGGGGTAGAACATCCTGTATCTTACTTTTCCAAGAAGTTTTACTGCCACCAGAGAAAGAGGCTTTGGCCCTCGTCCTGGCTCTTAACTGTTCAAACCCTAAGGTCCCCCAATAACATATGCAGAACAACCACAGAGCCACTACTGCACTAATTATGAAAGAATATTGTCATATTTGATATCAAATTAAACAGCAGAAGCTAGGCTACAACGTGTAAAAAACATGTTTCCATTACCCATAAATTCAGGTTAGCGCCGCCGGCCACTGTTTAGTCCTGGGGCCAGAGCCTCCGACAGCGACAAATCTGAGGGTGCTGGCATCAGGCAGGAAGAAACAGGGAACCCAGGCAGGCACACACGACTTTCTGAAGCGCGAGAAAGTGGTGCCCAATAATATAATGTCAATTAATCAGTCAAGATTTATTTCGATTGCATTGTCACAGATTACTTCACAGATTACAAAGAAACCTACTTTGTCCCACCACTAAATGTCCCATCCTCCTTTCACATCTACCACCCCCCACATACCAGTAGGCTATCTGAACGAGAGAGCTGCATGACCATGAGCCACACTGCAGGCAAACACAAACACAAAAAAAGTTGTAAAAAAATCTGTTGTATAAAATGTATTGTTTATACTCAAAACTTGAAAACTTGTAACATATTGTATGACTTAAGTTACTGATAAATACATTAGTATGATGTTACTGTTCCATTATATATTGCATTGTCATTTTGTAGCACTTTAATTTGTGTGTTTTCATGTACAGTGTTTGGGTTGATTGGTTCCCTCATGCTTTTGTTTTGGTGGGTACAGGTATGTAAGTGACGGGTTGGTCTGCCATGCGGATCAAGGTAGAGGGTTGTTGCATTGTGAACCCTGATATATGAGGTCAGAGATATTGTACTGTTCTACCGTTTTGGTGATCATTAAAAGAAGACTGAAAACGAGAAGTGTAGCCCGCTATTTATCCACAACCAGAAGTGACTTGAATACGCTACCAGGCAAGAAAAGAGGGTTATAGAGTGGTGGCAGCAGTGTTTTTTTTACGTCAGTGTTTTTTTTTCCCTCCCTCGTCTTCGTCTTAATTAGCCAAGACTATCAACTAGCTTGCTGCCTGTGGGACTCACTTGAAAGCGACTGCAGTCTACAGGTGCTCTCTGTGAGTTTGTTTCTACGGACAGTTGCTGGAAAGACAAGCAGACCAAAGTTTTTTGCACCACAGTTTCATGTCACTGCAGTCATTAGCGGATCACGTGGTGGACAACGAGTCTCTCCCTGATAATGGTGGTGCAGGCAGCACGAGCCAGCGGGATACAACAAAAGCAGTGTTTCACTACAGAGTGGAATTACCGCCATACTTTCACGGAGATGTTAAGGTCAAGGAAAGTTTTTCACTGTGGAAAACCAGACTAGAGCTTGCAGTTAAAGCCTGTGCAGATGGACAGCAGCTAGATATTGCCACTATACTGCCCACCCGCCTTAGTGGAGATGCTCTGGCTTACTGGCTGTCTTTATCACCAGAAATACAGCAGGACTCTGATGAATGCGCAGCTAAGCTATAGGATATTTTTGGGAGAAAATAATCTTGATTCACTTCCAGACTGTTGTAAATGCCAGGCAACGCTTGCCAAAGGAACCTTTAGAGGTTTATGCTGCAGAAATTACAAGGCTGGTTCTGGAAGCATTCCCTAACTATGGCACACCAGCTATTGCAATGGAACGCTTCAGGAGATTTGTTGCTGGTTTAGATCCCATTCTCATGAAAAAATGTCATGAGCATGGCGCTGCTACGCTGGAGGATGCCTTAGAGGTTGCATGCATACGGGAATGTGCACAGAAGCTCTGAAACTTCTTCCCCCTTCTGCTTGTCCATATGCAACCACAAAGTATGCTGCTCCTTCGGCCCCACAAAGTGAGACGCTCTTAGCTATGGTTTCTACTAAACATGGAAAACCTCCCTCAGATTCATCTGCTGCACTTATGGATGCTGTCAGGCAACTCTCAAAGGATGTGCATAAACTCAGGCTTGAAGTCACTCAGCTTGGACAAGACTATGGCCGCTATGCTAGTCACTGTGCTCCCCATGCTGAACTCAACACAAGTACGACCCTCCTGATAAACCAATGGGGTGAGTGTGGCAGAGAAAGATATCGCTGCTCTCCATCCGTGTCTCCTGACCGAGGTGTCTACTACTCTGCAGCTCACCATCAGAGATCTAGCAGGTCACACGGTGATCATCTTCATCCCAAATATTCTCCTGGTCATGGTAACAGGCGATACTCACCCTCTTCACCATCTTCTCCACATCATCACCGTGACCATTATTCCACAAGCAGTCAGGATCGCTTCAGGCACCACAGCCCTGACGGACACCGCCCTCCTAACCACTTTGATGCAAGATACCCGCACCAAAATGACTCCTACAGACACACCTCCTACTCTCCCCCACATGAGTCAGCCAAACCCAGGTATGAGGAACGCCCCAGCCCCTATACTTAGGGAAAGACAACTGCCATACAAAGAGAGGAGCCATCATGTGAGCTTTAAAGGACACCCCACTGACCAGGGAAACGGATGGTAGCAGATCCTGAGGGCCAAGTGTCTGCTTCTACTGCTGATGAGGCCCCACAACACGTGCTAACACCTTCACACAAAGAGCCCACACGCTATGTAATGGCTGTCATTGAGATTATTGCTAGTAAAGTTTACCTAGACTCAGGTTCAGACATTTCACTGATTAGTGAGGACTTTAGGATGTCTATCCCATCTCTGAGAACGAAAGCTATGCAACGTTCTGAGCTTTTCTCCAGGGCAGTGACTGGTGACTATTTGGACATTTTAGGCACACTCCCTATTACCATCAGGCTAGGTAGTGAGGTTTTCCCCCATACAGTTCACGTAGTCAGAAACGTTACGCAACCAGTGATCTTAGGTTGGGACTTCCTACTTGCACACCATGCAGTTTTGGATGAGGGAAGGCATTTTTAAAGAGTCGTACTAGCGTCCCTCTCCTGTGTGCTACGGAGACTGCTCCACTGAACTGTAATGCTGTCACTTTACCCCCTGTTGTAGTCCCTGCCATGTCACAGATGACTATTTTAGCTAAGGTTCAGCCCACTATTGGTATGTCAGATCTCGAAGCAGACTACACAGGTATCCTAGAGCCAGGTCCAGTTTTCAAGGCATGTTAGCCGCACACACTCGCTCCTGTACAGGCAGGGCTCACTTGTGTGAGATTAATGAACCCCACTACTACTGACTTTAGTGCTCACGACTATGGACGCAATAACATAGTATGTATGGCGTCATTTCAGTGCCAATATCTGCACGCATAAAACCATTATCAGCGCTAACAAAGATCACTCTCTGAGCGCTCGCGATCACTCTCTGCGCGCTCGCGATCACTCTCTATGCACTCGCGGTCTCTGTCTGCGTGCTCGCAGTCACTCTCTACGCGCTCGCGGTCTCTGTGTACACACTCGCTGTCTCCCTCTGTGCCTTCCGCTCGCTCGACTTTGCTGAGTTTTGGCACTCTGGGGGCGGGCATTGAATAGACGCCCCACAACACCCCCTCCTTTCTAAATTGGTCACTTTAAACGCCTAGGTCAGAGCCAATCCGAGGCAGAGTAGGGCGGTTCAACGAGATGTCAGAGAAAAAAGAGGTAAGTAGAGGAACAGAAAGATATACAATGCTAGCCTATAAGAGCAGTGGCTACGTTTACAATTGCTACGACAAATTGTTGACCCAATACATAACATTCACATAACCTTCCATTATAGTGGTCTGATCACAGTCGATAGCTGTGTTTACTGTGTCTCTCTCCCTCTCCGTCTATCTTAGCTTTTTATTCTTCTTCGATTTCTTAGTCTTTATAGTCACACAAGTTTTGTACCGTAGCTAATGCTAGACTTCGCGTACCTGTTTTGTTGAATTGAGCTTCTTTTACTGGGTAGTTTGTTACTGCCCAGTTAGCTTCCTCAAACTAGCTTAGCTCATTGCTTCTTTGCCTTTCACCGCAGTCAACACAGCTTCGATAAACAAGTGTTACGATGGCCTTTGCTGACTGTTCTGCAGTTACTGATAGGGTGTCTCTATTAGACAGACGTGTCCGTGAGCTAGAGCAGCTTCTTTCAGCTAGAAACATGGGCACTGCAGATAGTGTTAGCCCCGGGCCTGATAGCAGGCCTGCTAGCCTTAGCACTAACTCAGTCTCATCTGCAGCTGCTGTGGAGTTTGTTCCTTCTCGGTCACAGCGTGGGAGATGGCGCAGGAGCAGGTCACCGGTTGTGCGGGCTGGTCAGCAGTCACCCCTCCCGACTGCTAACCAGTTTTCTGTCCTTGCTAGCCCAGTTGTTAGCCCGGCTGGCTCGCATGCCTCCCCAGCCCAGGCCGACGGGGCTAAACTCCACATGCTAGTTATGGGGGACTCCCTTACCCGCAACATTAAGCTAGCGTCGTCAGCCACTGTTTACTGTTTACCTTGGGCCAGAACTTCCGACATAGAGGCTAATCTTAGGGTGCTGGCATGACGCAAGGTAAACAGGGAACTCGGGCACACAGCACCACAAGCTACCGCAACATTGTAATTCATGCCGGCGCCAACAATATTTGTCAGAAGCATTCTGAGCCGCTACTGTACGCTGTTAATGTGATTTGGGTGGTAGAGGATCTAATTTTGGCTGCAGTGTCTTTTGATTTATTATTTACTCGCACATACCTTGAAAGGCTGGCCCGGTGCTTTAGTTCAATGTGCCGTTTCAGGCTTGCTGTTAACGTTGTTGATATACGGAGTTGCTTCTTGAAACCCAGTGGGCAAAGTTTACAAAAAAAGGATCAGATTTTTCCCACCTGGATCATCACTGACCTTCTCATTAAATTGTTTTAAGTAATCATACAAAGACGCTGTATTAATGGTGGCGGCAGAGTGTGAGGTAGTGCTGCTGCCTTCATTTGTTTTTGCCTCCATGCTTCACATGTTGATGACGTATGCTGCGGTGCGACTCTGTGGTGTCTGGTGTTGCCAGTGTTATGTCTGTTCAGGACGAATTAATCTGTGTTCGTTTGGTAATGCCTCACTTCATGTTTGGTATGCAGCTGTTTCTGTCTGAAATAGTTAAGTTTCGTTTTAATCGAAAGTAAAGCGAGTTGCACAAACCTCTCGTCCAGCGTCCTTTTTATGCACAAAAGCCAGACTGGGTGTTTTTTCGCTACATATTAAGGTCTGTTCACGGTGTGTTTTAGCTGGTTTCCGCCTAGAAGACTCAATGGAAATCTGGCACTGTCTTGAACGAAGTTAAACTGTAAGAACGCGCTGTTCACAAACGCCAGAATGAACTCGTTCACAATAACGTTCATCAGACAGAAATACGTGCGTTCAGTTCACGTTCGCCCAAAATATGAACGTGTTCATGCACAACACTGCTGATAGCTTAGTTCATAACATTGAGACTGTAACCTTCCCTCGCCACTTTTTCAAATGTAAATCATAATAATCTAATCTTGATCTCCACCTCTGACAGTGGGGAAATGTCTCAGCAAGCACCTTACACAGTCTTGCATAATAAACTAGACAATTCCCCGCCGGGAAATCGCGAGAGTGGGCTGTGCGCTTTGCCCCGTGACGAAAAAGCAAACATGGCATCAGCAAAGTTTCCTCACCATCAAGTGGGAAAGGCCTTAAGGAACACACACATCAAGTTTTGTGGTCCTAGCTTCAGAAATGTGGAAATGGCAGCGAGTTAAAAAATGGGTGCAGTTTTGAAATTTCTCCTCCCGATTTACATTGGAGTAAATGGAGCATTTGAGAGCTACTCTTGTCGGTTAGCGGTCGATAATTCAAAAACCGTAAATCCTACCGATAAAGTAGACACATTGGGAGAAAGAAGACAAGTGTGGCTACAACTCTGGAAAATATCACTGTTTTTGAGCCTAATTTGTGGCCAGGATCGTCACGGAAAGAGAACATTTTTGAGCAAATTTTTGAGTCTCTCTCACTCTGTCAGTTGGCCCTCTCCACTCTGCTGCACGAACATTCCGCCATACACAATCATTGAAAACCCTGAATTTTTCCAAAATCACTCACCGTCATTCAAGGATCACAGTTCAAAAACTACACATCATAGGAAAAAAGTTCAAATATAACTTAAATACTCAGGACTTGTGCCTACATTTTAAAGCTGAAATGGTGTTTCTACGTGAATGTATGCCAGAGCAGGAGATGTTTGAAAAACATCGCAGATTTGCGACTTTTTTGATCTCGCCCCATTCATTCCTTATGGGAAATTTATCGCAGTTTTTCGCGCCTTACGTCGCGAAAAATTAATATTTCGTAAAGCTGAATAATAGCAACCCGAGTCCGATCGAGCCGCACATTGAATGAGCGAAAAAATAATCATTAAATGTAGTTTAAATGTTGGGAAATATACTGTGTGTGTGCGTTTGTGTGCATGTGAGTGCACGCTTAAGCATGGCTGTGTGTGTGTGTGTGTGTACATGTCTCTCTGTCTGTCTGTCTGTCTGTCTCATGTGTGTCTCCTGTCTGTCTGTCTGTCTGATGTATGTCTCCTGTCTGTCTGTCTGTCTGATGTATGTCTCCTGTCTGTCTGTCTGTCTGTCTGTCACTCTCTCTCTTTGCCCAGCTGATTTCGGTTGCTAGGTGACAGTTGGCAGGGGCCGTAGCAGCGGACTGTGAGGGAGTCAGTTGGCCCTCTCCACTCTGCTGCACGAACATTCCCCCATACACAATCATTGAAAACCCTGAATTTCTCCAAAATCACTCACCATCGTTCAAGGATCAAGGTTCAAATACATCAAAAATACTCAAGACCTGTGCCTACATTTTAAAGCTGGAATGGTGTTTCTAGCTGAATGTATGCCAGAGCAGGAGATGTTTGAAAAACATTGCAGATTTGCATGGCATCAGCAAAATGCCAGAATGCCAAAATTGAACTCATCCCATTCATTCCTTATGGGAAGTATCTCGCAGCTGTTCGCGTCTTAGGACGCGAAACATTAATATTCTAGAAAACTGAATAATAGCATACAGACTCCGATCAAGCCGCACATTGAATGAGTGAAAAAATTATCGTTTAATGTAGTTTAAATGTTGGGAAATATACTGTGTGTGTGCGTCTGTGTGCATGTGAGTGCACGCTTAAGCATGGCTGTGTGTGTGTGTGTACATTTCTCTCTGTCTGTCTGTCTGTCTGTCTGATGTGTGTCTCCTGTCTGTCTGTCTGTCTGTTTGATGTGTGTCTCCTGTCTGTCTGTCTGTCTGATGTGTGCCTACTGTCTGTCTGTCTGTCACTCTCTCTCTTGGCCCAGCTGATTTTGGTTGCTAGGTGACAGTTGGCAAGCGCCCATAGCAACGGACTGTGAGGGAGCTCATTGAGAGCAATTTCTGCCTCACATCTAGGACGTCAAACTAGTGCTATTTGGTCAAAATCATACATGATATCGGCAATTTTTTCAACGATCGAGCCAGAAAGGCCTTAAAGAACACACTCGTTAAGTTTTGTGGTCCTAGCTTCAGAAATGTGGAAATGGCAGCAAGTTAAAAAAGGGTGCAGTTTTGAAAATCCTCCTCCCGATTTACATTGGAGTGCATGGGACAGTTGGGACCTACTGTTGTCGGTTAGCGGTCGATAATTCAAAAACCGTAAATCCTACCGATAAAGTGGACACATTGGGAGAAAGAAGACAAGTGTGGCTACAGCTCTGGAAAGTATCACTGTTTTTGAGCCTAATTTCTGGCCAGGATCGTCACGGAAAGAGAAAATGTCTGAGCAAATGGAGCAGTTGAGAGCTACTCTTGTTGGTTAGAGGCAGGTAAATCCAAAACCATAAATCCTACTGATAAAGTAGACACATTGGGATAAAGAAGACACGTGTGGCTACAACTCTAGAAAATATCACCGTTTTTGAGTAAAGTTTGTGGCTCGGAGCGTCACTGAAAGAGAACATTTCTGAGACTTTCACCTTTCAAAAATGATACATCTTAGGAAAAAAGTTCAAATGCAGCTCAAATACACAGGACTTGTGCCTACATTTTAAAGTTTGAATTGTGTTTCTAGGTGAATGCATGCCAGAGCAGGAGATGTTTGAAAAACATCGCAGATTTGCGAGTTTTTTGACCTCATCCCATTCATTCCTTATGGGAAGTGTCTCGCAGCTGTTTGCGTCTTACGACGCGAAAGATTAATATTCTAGAAAACTTAATTATAGCATACAGAGTCCGATCAAGCCGCACATTGAATGAGTGAAAAAATAATCGTTTAATGTAGTTTAAATGTTGGGAAATATACTGTGTGTGTGCGTTTGCGTGTGAGTATGTGAGTGCACGCTTAAGCATGGCTGTGTGTGTGTGTGTGTCTACATGTCTCTCTGTCTGTCTGTCCGTCTGTCTGTCTGATGTGTGTCTCCTGTCTGTCTGTCTGTCTGTCTGATGTGTGTCTCCTGTGTGTCTGTCTGTCTGTCTGATGTGTGTCTAGTGTCTGTCTGTCTGTCACTCTCTCTCTTGGCCCAGCTGTTTTTGGTTGCTAGGTGACCGTTGGCAAGGGCTGTAGCAACGGACTGTGAGGGAGCTGATTTGAGAGCAATTTCTGCCTCACATCTAGGACGTCAAACTAGTGCTATTTGGTCAAAATCATACATGATATCGACAATTTTTTTTCACGATCGAGCCAGAAAGGCCTTAAAGAACACACTCATTAAGTTTTGTGGTCCTAGCTTCAGAAATGTGGAAATGGCAGCGAGTTAAAAAAGGGTGCAGTTTTGGAAATCCTTCTCCCGATTTACATTGGAGTAAATGGAGCATTTGAGAGCTACTCTTGTCGGTTAGCGGTCAATAATTCAAAAACCGTAAATCCTTGTTTTTGTTTGAAAAACGTCGCAGATTTGCGACTTTTTTGACCTCGTCCCATTCATTCCTTATAGGAAATTTGTCGCTCACGTCGCGAAAAATTCATATTTTCCTGAGAAAAATAATAGCAGCACGAGTCCACCCGAGCCGCACGTTTTGATGTATTTTTTGTTTGTATTCGCTCAACGGTGCGGGGCGTGAAAACTGCCAAAAAAGAGCGGGAGGAAAAATAACTAGAAAAATTTGCAGTGTGAATGCTGAAGACTGAAGCGAAATCTGCTGAACGTACTGCCGGAAATACATAAAACTATAGGCTGAATGGTTGGGATTTTGCAGAAAAAGCAGAATTTTCCAATAGCTGGTAAGGCAGAAAGGCTTAAAAGCAATAGGTTTAATGGGCTAACAAAGTTGAACATTTTGATAGCTGAACAGTTTCTCTAGCTGAACATGAAGTTGTATGTTTGAAGGAGTTGAAAAGGCAGAAACATGAATATCTAAAAAGGCTAAAAAGCTATAGAGTAACAGGGCTGAAAGAGCTTAAAAAGGTGAAAGAAGGTGAAAGAAGGCAAAAAATTCAAAAAGTTAAAGGCTGATGAGGACCGAAAAAGTTTAAAAAGGTGAAAAAGGATGAAAAGTTGTAGAGTAAAAGGGCTGGAAGAGGTTCAAAAGGTGAAAACATATGAAAACATATAAAGTAAGAGGGCTGGAAGAGGTTAAAAAGGTGAATAAAGGATAAAAAGCTGTAGAGTAAGAGGGCTGGGAAGAGGTTTAAAAAGGTGAAAAAGGATGAAAAGCTGTAGAGTAAGAGGGCTGGAAGAGGTTAAAAAGGTGAAAACATATGAAAAGCTGTAGAGTAAGAGAGCTGGAAGAGGTTAAAAAGGTGAAACATATGAAAGCTGTAGAGTAAGAGGGCTGGAAGAGGTTAAAAAGGTGAAAAGAATATGAAAAGCTGTAGAGTAAGAGGGCTGGAAGAGGTTAAAAAGGTGAAAAGGTTTAAGGGTGTAAGAGCTCAAATAGGTGAGAAAAGGATGAACAGGTAAAAAGATGTAGAGTAAGAGGGTTGGAAGAGGTTAAAAAGGTGAAAAGAATATGAAAATATGTAGAGTAAGAGGGCTTGGAAGAGGTTCTTTAAAATGTGTTGATGACATGTGAAAAGCTGTGGAGTAAGAGGGCTGGAAGAGGTTTTAAAAGGTGAAAGAAGGATGAAAAGGTAAAGAAGTTTAAGGGTGCATGAGCATCAAATAGGTGAGAAAAAGGATGAAAAGGTTAAAAATCTGTAGAGTAAGA
>NC_044191.1:3967240-3999304 GCF_900880675.1 Sparus aurata | reverse complement strand
TGAAAGAAAAAAGGAGTAAAAGGGCCAAAAAAGCTTTAAAAGTGTAAAAGGATGAATTAAGAGGGGCCCGAAAAAATAATAAAAGGTGAGAAGTATGAAAGCTGTAGAGAGAGGGCTGGTAGAGGTTAAATGGTGAAAAAAGGCTAAAAAGGATGACAAGCAGTAGAGTAAGAGGGCTGGAAGAGGTCAAAAATGTAAAAAAAAAAAAATATGAACAGTTGTAGAGTAAGAGGGCTGGAAGAGGTTAAAGAGTTGAAAAAAGGATGAAATGTAAAAAAGTCAAAGGCTGAAAGAGCTCAAATAGGTAAAAAAATGATGAAAGGGTAAAAAAAAGTAGAGTAAGAGGGCTGGAAGAGGTTAAAATGGCTGCACATACGGTGAAGGAGGAGCAACCATGAAGCAAGCCAACAAGATTTCCTACATTTTGTATGTATACATTGTCTATGTGAAGTAAAAGATATGAGATCCAAATCCAGCTGAAGAGAATTCTTTCTCCAGATTTTCCAGCTGCTCTACACTGTAGCGATGATGTCACACACTCTGGCTCCAGCAATACACAGGCATTCTTCAGATACACACGCTGGAGAAAGAGAGACACAGATCAAAATGTCCCCATAAGGATGAATCGAAGAAGCCCTCCCAAACTCCTGCGATTTCTGAAAAAAACGTAATGGTAATCGCCAAAGTATGTACATGTTGAGTGACAGGAGACAGTGCTGAACGCACCCGTGTTGTTTTTATTTCTGTCAAGAGAGAAATGAGGGCACAGGAGCGAGAGACAAATCAGGTACCGTCTGCTCTCGGCCAGAAATTTTGCCTCAAAATTAACATTGCGGCTTATGGGTGGAGGCGATGACTTCTCGTCGCTCTCGGGCTTCTAAATCCAAAACTGTAAATCCCACATCTGAAATGAGGCAACCAGCTGACACCCAACACGATTACCTACATTTCTATGCATATATTGTCCATGTCAAGTAGAAGATGTGGGTTCAAAATCAAGCTGAAGACAATTTCGTCTCCCATTCTTCGAACCGCTCCCCACTCTAGCGATGATGTCACGCACTCTAACTGAGTACATCGTCAATAGTTCAAGGTCTTGAGCCTGTTTTAAAGTTTGAATGGTGTCTCTCGCTCAACGTATGAGGAACAAGTAGAGGTTGAAAGTCGATGAGTTTTGAAGAGGATTTGAAGCTTTTCCCATTTGATTCAATGTTAAATTTTTGGGGGAAAAAGCTGAATTTCTGAAAAAGTTGAAAAGTTAAAAAGTTGAAAAGCATAAGGTTGAAAGAGCTGAAAAAGCTGAACATTTGAATATTTGAATGGTTTGAATAGCTGAACGTATGCTGAAGTTATAGCAGAATGAAATTTGAAAAAATCCCCATAAGGATGAATGGGCAAAATTTTGCAGAAAAAGCTGAATATTTCCAAAAGTATGAAAGATAGAAAAGACAAAAGTAATAGCACTAATGTCCTTAAAAAGCTGAACATTTTGACAATTCCCCGCCGGGAAATCGCGAGAGTGGGCTGAGCGCTTTGCCCCATGACGAAAAAGCAAACATGGCATCAGCAAAGTTTCCTCACCATCAAGCGGGAAAGGCCTTAAGGAACACACGCATCAAGTTTTGTGGTCCTAGTTTCAGAAATGTGGTAATAGGAGCGAGTTAAAAAAGGCCGCAGTTTTGCAAATCCTCTTCCCGATTTACGTCGGAGCGAATGGAGCAGTTGAGAGCTACTCTTGTCGGTTAGAGGCAGGTAAATCCAAAACCATAAATCTTACCGATAAAGAAGACACATTGGGAGAAAGAAGACACGTGTGGCTACAACTCTGGAAAATATCACTCTTTTTGAGTAAAGTTTGTGGCTGGGAGCATCACTGACAGAGAACATTTCTGAGAGTTTTTAAAAGTCTCTCATCGTTCAAAAATGATACATCTTAGGAAAAAAGTTCAAATGCAGCTCAAATACACAAGACTTGTGCCTACATTTTAAAGTTTGAATGGTGTTTCTAGGTGAATGCATGCCAGAGCAGGAGATGTTTGAAAAACATCGCAGATTTGCAAGTTTTTTTACCTCATCCCATTCATTGCTTATGGGAAGTGTCTCGCAGCTGTTCGCGTCTTACGACGCGAAACATTAATAATCTAGAGAACTGAATAATAGCATACAGAGTCCGATCAAGCCGCACATTGAATGAGTGAAAAAATAATCGTTAAATGTAGTTTAAATGTTGGGAAATATACTGTGTGTGTGCGTTTGTGTGCATGTGAGTGCACGCTTAAGCATGGCTGTGTGTGTGTGTGTGTGTACATTTCTCTTTGCCTGTCTGTCTGTCTGATGTGTGTCTCCTGTCTGTCTGTCTGTCTGTCTGATGTGTGTCTCCTGTCTGTCTGTCTGTCTGTCTGATGTGTGTCTACTGTCTGTCTGTCTGTCTGTGACTCTCTCTCTTGGCCCAGCTGATTTTGATTGCTAGGTGACAGTTGGCATGGCCCGTAGCAACCTACTGTGAGGGAGCTGATTTGAGAGTGATTTCTGCCTCACATCGGGGACGTCAAACTAGTGCTTATATAGTCAAAACCATACATGATATCGGCAATTTTTTTTCACGATCAAGCCAGAAAGGCCTTAAAGAACTCACTCATTAAGTTTTGTGGTCCTAGCTTCAGAAATGTGGAAATGGCAGCAAGTTAAAAAAGGGTGCAGCTTTGAAAATCCTCCTCCCGATTTACATTGGAGTGCATGGGATATTTGGGACCTACTCTTGTCGGTTAGCTGTCGATAATTCAAAAACCGTAAATCCTACCGATAAAGTGGACACATTGGGAGAAAGAAGACAAGTGTGTCTACAACTCTGGAAAGTATCACTGTTTTTGAGCCTAATTTGTGGCCAGGATCGTCATGGAAAGAGAACATTTCTGAGTGAATTTTTGAGTGTCTCACCGTTCAAAAACTACACATCATAGGAAAAAAGTTCAAATACAACTCAAATACACAGGACTTGTGCCTACTTTTTAAAGTTTGAATGGTGTTTCTAGGTGAATGTATGCCAGAGCAGGACATGTTTGAAAAACGTCGCAGATTTGTGACTTTTTTGACCTAGTCCCATTCATTCCTTATGGGAAATTTTAGCGTCTTACGACGCGAAACATTAATATTCTGGAAAACTGAATAATAGCATACTGAGTCAGATCGAGCCGCACATTGAATGAGTGAAAAAATAATCATTAAATGTAGTTTAAATGTTGGGAAATGTACTGTGTGTGTGCGTTTGTGTGCATGTGAGTGCACGCTTAAGCATGGCTGTGTGTGTGTGTGTGTACATGTCTCTCTGTCTGTCTGTCTCATGTGTGTCTCCTGTCTGTCTGTCTGCCTGTCTGTCCGATGTGTGTCTCCTGTCTGTCTGTCTGTCTGTCTGTCTGATGTGTGTCTCCTGTCTGTCTGTCTGTCTGTCTGTCTGATGTATGTCTCCTGTCTGTCTGTCTGTCTGTCACTCTCTCTCTTGGCCCAGCTGATTTTGGTTGCTAGGTGACAGTTGCGGGGACCGTAGCAATGGACTGTGAGGGAGCTGATTTGAGAGTGATTTCTGCCTCACATCTAGGACGTGAAACTAGTGCTATTTGGTCAAAATCATACATGATATCGGCAGTTTTTTTTCACAATCAAGCCAGAAAGGCCTTAAAGAACACACTCATTAAGTTTTGTGGTCCTAGCTTCAGAAATGTGGAAATGGCAGCGAGTTAAAAAAGGGTGCAGTTTTGAAAATTCTCCTCCCGATTTACATTGGAGTGCATAGGGCAGTTGGGACCTACTCTTGTTGGTTAGCGGTCGATAATTCAAAAACCGTAAATCCTACCGATAAAGTAGACACATTAGGGGAAAGAAGACAAGTGTGGCTACAACTCTGGAAACTTTCACTGTTTTGAGCCTAATTTGTGGCCAGGATCGTCACGGAAAGAGAACATTTCTGAGCGAATTTTTGAGTCTCGCGAGCTCTGTCAGTTGGCCCTCTCCACTCTGCTGCACGAACATTCCGACATACATAATCATTGAAAACCCTGAATTTTTCCAAAATCACTCACCGTCATTCAAGGATCACTGTTCAAAAACTACACATCAAAGGAAAAAAGTTCAAATACAACTTAAATACTCAGGACCTACACCTAAATTTTAAAGCTGGAATGGTGTTTCTAGCTGACTGTATGCCGGAGCAGGAGATGTTTGAAAAACGTCGCAGATTTGCAACTTTTTTGACCTCGTCCCATTCATTCCTTATGGGAAATTTATCGCATTTTTCGTGACTAACATCGCGAAAAATTAATATTCTGGAGAGAAAAATAATAGCAAACCGAGTCCGATCGAGCTGCACGTTTTGATGTATTTTTTGTTTGTGTGTGTCCAACGGTGCGGGACTAGTTAGCTACCAAAAAAAAGGTAGGAGGATGAATAATAAGAAGAGGCGCGAGCAATAACAATAGTATAGCTCTGCTATCCACCTGTTTCCTCGGGAGCCTATGGGGGCTGCCATGACAGATAACTACTTCCGCCGGCGGTTTTCTGTTTCCGGTTGCCTTGCAACTGCATGATGGCCGCTGCCGCTAAGCTAGCCCTAAACAACTAGCGTTAGGTCATAAGAGCTAAATTGTTTTTAAAATGAGCTCAGGTACAACATGTGCCGTTGTTGGTTACCACAACAATTCATGAAAATTGAAGTTTTTTTCAGAAACGTCTTGTGTAGTACATCAACCACTGAGACAAACTTGTCCTGCCCTGCGCCCTACACGCCATGCTGAGGAAGGAGGAACGGAGACTAGCGCGGCTCGCGGCTTTGACACTAAAATAAATATTTGGGTTTATGAATATCTTCCACAGAATAGCTGCTGCATGACTTTCCTAACCCGGCAACGTCCGAGCAGCCGCCTGTCTCCCCGGCTTCACTTTCCTTCAGCATTATCCACGCTGTATGTTTAGCTTGATTGACACTCTGGCTGGGCGCTACTGCTGCCTTCAGAAATATAAACTCGCTGTGTTTCTTCAACAGTACTTTCCCTATTTTGTTACTGTGCAGGTAGTTGTATGCTTCTGTGCTTTTGTAACTGCGTAATTCTCCACCGTCAACATCTTCAGAAAATATAAGATAAGCATTAGCCCGACGTTAGCTACATCGCTAACGTCGGGCTAATGCCGTGCTAATGCTTCATGTCATCTGCCTACTCTGTGAGAACTGTCCTCACGACTTATTAAAACATCTGTACTGTGTATCCACCGCCGATTTTTATCCATTCTGTCGCTTTCTTTGTGTTAAAAGCCGGTTTTAGAGCGAGCATGACAGCTACATTAACGTAAACACAGAGGTCAGCCAGTTCAACCGGAAGAGCATAACCGAATACCGCTATGAACCATGGGTAAACTCACGAAGTCAGGAATAAGGTGGATAGAGGTGTCCATAGTGGGCTTGCGAGCACAGCCCACTAATTATCAGCTGTGGGATCTGAGGCTGACAGTGGGTTGTGAACAGAACTGTCCATATTCGCTGTGTATAAATTAGCCCACTTCATGTAGGCCTGTGCTTCTGGTGAATCCTGTTGACACACCAGATATGTTGCTGTGTCTCAAGCTATACTGCCTGTGTAACCCTCCTGTAATAGGAGTCACCACACCTGCACTTGCTATGTGTGTATCATATGAAAATAAAGGGCTGGTGAGTCATGTTATTTTCATAGCTCATCCAGTTTATAAATGAGCAATTAAATCATCACTTACAGTGCTTAATATAATGGGACAGCTTCTGTGGTCACACACACACACACACCACTCACCACCATGCTGAAGTTGATTAAGAGACCACTGCAAAATTATCAGTTCCTCTGATGTTACTATGTATAGGTATGTGTTTGAATAAAATCAACACTTTTGTTTTATTCTATCAACTACTGACAACATTTCTCTGTTCATTTAGAGCATTTATTGCAGAAATGTTTACAATTGGTCAAAATAACAAAAAAGCAGTGTTTTTGGACCTCAAATAAAGAAACAAAGAAAACAAGTTCGTATTCATTGATAAACAATACAATACTAATGTTTTAACTTAGGAAGAGTTCACTGTGGCTTGTATGCCTCTCCAGATCTCCGTCTATCCATTAGATGGTAAATGGTCTTGCATTTTTTATAGTGCTCAAAGCGCTTTACAATACATGCCACATTCACCCATTCACACACACATTCATACACTGATGACAGGAGGCTGCCATGCAAGTTGCCAACTGCTCATCAGGAGCAATTTGGGATTCAGTATCTTGCTCAAGGACCCTTCGACATGCAGAGATTCGAACCAGTGTATGGGCATATAATACTGCCATAAATCGCGCGTGAGAATTGAGACTCGTGCAAATCAAACATCCGCGCACGCATTTTTTTTCCCCCGAGCGCTTTTCCAAGCACTCGCAAGCTATTTTTTATCCTGCATCTCTGTCCCCTGGAGCAATATTGTGGCCAGCCAGGAGAAAAACAGCTCGAGTGTGCGCAGAGTCCGCTCGCAATACTTTACCCTGCATGCGCACACGCAGACTGCTCGGAGAACTCAATGCTCATGTTCATGTGTATAGACCCTGGTGATACTACGAGCAAAGTTTCATGTTGTGTCAAGCCTTCTTAATGTTTTAAAAATAGCGATTTTGATGCTATCATAAAGGTGCCCGTAGCACTCCCATTGAAAATTAGTTTGACCCGAAAGCGAAAATACGGTAAATCTTAAAAGTGCCTCTTCTGTCCACTGGAATACAGAATCACTTTCCTGATATACAATAAAAATTTTGAATTTACTGATGACAATGTCTAACTATATCCTACGGAGCCCTGGAGGTGACATGGATGGGTTTCTTTTAATTTCACGAGTGTGACTTACTATCTTGCACACGCCAGTTACCGTCTCGCACACGCGACTTACTGTAACTCGCGCGCGTGAGATAGTAAGTTGCACTTGCGATATAGTAAGTAAGATGCAGTAGCACTCTGGTTCAAATGATCGAATGAAGTGAACAATGTGGTGTTAACTCAACAATGATGGGACGCTGGAATCATGAACAAGTGCCGTTTACAACTTATTGTAACATAGTTCTCAGTAACAGCGTCGTATCGTACATACAGCATACAGAATCTGCAGGTTTGAACAAGTCAAATTTAAAGGAGAACTTCGGTCGATTTAAACATGCAGCTTCATTGCTCAAGCTACCCTTGATTTGCCAGTACCGAAGACGCGAACAAATTTGGTCCAGCCATTACAGAGCTCCGTGAACGGAGACTTAGCATTGAACGCTAACAGCATGGGGTCAGAACTTTACACTGTGTTTTAAGCGTCTTAACATGCTCCACATCTCACACCAAAAGTTATGCAACATCAGCAGACACCTTAGCACACAGCACTGTAGCGTGTATGACTCAAAATGAATAAAAAAGTAGTTAAAACAGTGTGTTTGTGCAAGGAGCTACTTACCTGTTTGTTGACATCCGTGTGCTCCGGTAGCTAGACCAAACTAGCATATCCATCGAGTGTGCACTTAACAGGCTTAACAGGCTATTGTAAGGCTCATGGCTCATGACAGGCTGTAACATGGACATGTACATTATGAACATAAGCACGAAAATGCTGGAATACGTTTCCGTCTCTGCCAGTGAGGGAGTAAGTGCACGCTCGACGGATTGACTAGTTTGGTCTAGCTACCGGAAGACACGGATGTCAACAAACAGGTAAGTAGCTCCTTGCACAAACACACTGTTTTAACTACTTTTTTATTCAGTTTGAGTCATACACGCTACCGTGCTGTGTGCTAAGGTGTCTAATGATGTTGCATAACTTTTGGTGTGAGATGTGGAGCATGTTAAGACGCTTAAAACACAGTGTAAAGTTCTGAACCCATGCTGTTAGCGTTCAATGCTACGTCTCCGTTCACGGAGCTCTGTAATGGCTGGACCAAATTTGTTCGCGTCTTCGGTACTGGCAAGTCAAGGGTAGCTTGAGCAATGAAGCTGCATGTTTAAATCGACCGAAGTTCTCCTTTAAGACTTTTTAAGACTACTTTGAACAAAATTTAAGACCTACACGAAGTACGAAAAAGTAAGGAAAAATAAAGTCCCCACATTACGTTCAATTAACTAAATTCATTGCCATTCACAGAGCAACTCGCTATTTTTAAAACACTAAGAAGGCTCGACACAACATTAAACTTTGCTCACCTTAGCAGTAGCTTGTTCCGCTAGCCATCACTAGCCACCGAGTACGTCTGGGCTGCTATGACGACGGCTAGAGGAACAAGCTACTGCTAAGATGAGTTGTTCCAAAACTCTCTTTTTAGTAAACTCTGTGTACACAAACAATGTTCTCAATGCTTGTTTTCATGTGTAGAGACCCTGGCGATACTATGAGCAAAGTTTCATGTGTCGAGCCCTCTTGGTGTTTTAAAAATAGCGATATTGATGCTAGCGTAAAAGTGCCCCATGCACTCCCATAGTAAATGAGTTTGAGCTGAAAACGAAAATACGGTCAATCTTAAAAGGGCCTCTTTCATTGTAATTATGCTTTTACACAAAGGTTTGATACATTCACAAAAAAAGCTTAGGTTGCATTTTGGCGAGAGTTTCACTTTAACTAGCTTTAGTTTAGTTTTTATCTGGGAATTTTATTCAGTTAACCATAATAACACACATAGATAGATAGATAGATATTATGTGAACACACACAAGGGTTATTATACGAGTGTGTGTGTGTACGCAAGACACTTTATTAACTTTTATTAATGAATCAATTAAAATTATGAGATGCATGCGTTAGATACAGTAAGTCGCGCGTGTGAGATGAAAAAAAAAAAAACCCATCCATGTCACCTCCAGTGCTCTGTAATATCCACCTAAAAAATGCAAAAAATGAAGGTCAGTTAAATAAAAGACAGAAAATAACAGTGGTCTGTGTTTTGAGGTACAAATACAACTGCATCATGATGGTCCCTTAACAATAAAAATAGATCTGAGTTTAATTGGGAGTAATAGCTTTGTGACACAGAAATGTACATAGCACTGTTAAAAAAATATACAGGTACATGAAATAGTGGCTTCATATACTGTAGCTTCAGTATATTCATGTAACGTTATCGGTTTGTTGATGAGGTGGAAGAGCCCCGAGAAACTCTCACCAAAAAGAAAGAAAGAGGCACTTTTAAGATTTACCGTAGTTGCGTTTTTGGGCAAGCTCATTTTCAATGAAGCGCTGGGGCACTCGTACGCTAGCATCAAAATCGATATTTTAAAAATACTAAGAAGGCTCGACACAACATGAAACTTTGCTCGTAGTATCACCAGGGTCTCTACACATGAACACGAGCATTGAGAAAATTGTTTGTGGATACAGAGTTTACTAAAAAGAAGGTATTTGAACAACTCACGTTAGCAGCTGTATCTTCGGCGCGCCGCCATCATGGCAGACAAAAATGAAACTACGTTCTTAAAAGTGCCTCTTTCGTCGTAATTATGCTTTTACACGAAGATTTGACTCGTATACATTCACAAATAAAGCCTAGGTTGCTTTTTGGCAAGAGCTTCACTTTAATTTCCATGTATGTTTGAAAATGTTTCAATGAGTGCACACCGAATAATTATCTTTTTCCTTCAATATGATAACTTGTGCACACAATATTAATAAGTCTCCATACAGGACTTCAGCTAATTAGATTTTTTTAAATTGCAGGGTGTTCGTTACCAGCTCAGTTGAAGCTTAAGATTAGATAGCTGGCTAACTCAATGTGACTCTATGGAGGCTCCCCAGGCTGTGGACAAGCAAATGGTTCTTAAAGATTCTCAGGTAGCACCAACTCCAAACTGACACTAGCCCCAGCTAAGAACTAGCAATGGAACACTATTGCACTAACACCATTGCAGCAGTGGCGGTTCTAGACCAGTTTTAATAGGGGGGCCAGGTTGGGGCCGGCTTTTTTGTAAGGGGGCACATACAACCCGGAAAAAAGGATAAATCCCTCATTCAGACAAAACAGTGTTTACAATTTCAGCAATTTTGATTGGGTAGTAAACTGCCGAGACACTTTATTCCTGCCTTTCCCTTCAGTACAAAATCATTGCAAAAAATCTGTCATAGTATTAGTAATGCAGACTCGCTGTCAGGGGGGCCACAGGGGGGTCCAGACTCAGAGTTACAGGGGCACTGGCCCCTGTTGGCCCCCCCCTAGAACCGCCCCTGCATTGCAGTAAATAACTTGAGTTGTTACAAAAAATAGAACACATTATGTAACTGTGTTTGCATGGCTCTTGGGGCTCTATTTAATCTGATGAATCACTTTATTCATATTGAGGATGTTGTTCCAGGTTGTTTCCTGTTATTCTATTATATTTAGTTCTTTTCTATTCAGCTCATTTAATAAAAATGATGTCCAATTACACTGAACAGCAATTAAATTGTGTTTTAACATGCTGAAATGAAGGAGGATAGTACAGTCTGTAAATTATTTCCAGCACAACTTTACAAAGAGCTGTCTGAAGCTTTACTTTGCCTGCGAAAATGTAATCAAAAATCTTGATTATAGCCTTATGGTCCAATCCAAATAGCATTTAAAAAAGTATCCAAAAATACCGTGGAGGAGCACATCCAAATATACAATTGGCAACTGCTTACACAGACAACAGTAGCTCCAGCCCCACTGTCCTCCTGTCTAACATGTTTCACTAAAGCAGTCAGATATGGTCTTGTCTCCTAATGGGTGTTAAGTTGTCTGACTTTGGCTAGCTGAAAGTAAATACATGAATGAATATGTGAGTTGAATAGATTTGGCTGCTGCTGTACTGATGAGTCTCTATCCCCGGGCATCTCACACGCGCACACACACACACACACACACACACACACACACACACACACACACACACACAGAAAGAGAGGGAGAGAGTCAGAATTGCAGATGTAGTGAGAGGAGAGTGTGTAAATAGCAGCGGCATCATTTATCATTGTGTGGAAGCTGTAGTTTCCTTGGTGAGTCAGGTAGCTGCAGCATCCAGCTCTTCACTCAGTTCTGTCATTGCGCTTCTGACTGCTGCAATTATTTACAACCCTCCACACTCTTACTCTGTCATCAGAAAGCCCCCGAGCTTTTACAAGAGCCTTCAACTTGAACATATTTGTATTACAGAAAAAAACACTGGCCAGTAGGGGTGTCAACGTCTACACGTGTAAACGGATACACAGATAACAAATCATAACCGTTTAGAAAAATCAATAACCATTTACACGTCTTTTTTTCTTCCTCCTCCTCGTTCATTTCTCATCAATATATATAGTATTCAGGGTTTCCCCTACATGTAATTGACTGTGGCGCACCGCCATGGCAAAAAATAAAAGCCGCCACACCTTAAAAATTCAGGCATAAATAAATCCAGTGGAAATATTTTACCGTCGTCTTCCACCGCAGTCTTTGACGTTAACTAGCATGTTGGATATTTAGCTTGATAATTGGCTAGAGGATTAAAATGGTCACTTAGAGCGTAGTCCTGCACGGGTCACCGCATCCGACCCGTTTTCCGACAGTGGCACAGATTACATTCCGTACCAGAGCCGCCCCGCTATAAATTGATACCGACGCCGAAGGAAAATTGGACGGACACAATTTTTAAAAGTGAAAGTAAGATAATGTGGCCTGAAAGCTTCAGATAATAACATTAACTAACTATACACTTAAATGTTCCCACTAGTGCAGTTATCCGCATACATAATAGATGAATGGGGCACAATGTTACGTTGATATAAAAAATTTAAAAAAACCCGCAGCCACAGCCAGTGTCGCGTCAAGTCACTTCAAGTTGACTGGGGGACACGATGGCGGCGGTCAACAAGCGGAGCACTGTGTGTTTTTTGAACAAACTGCCAGTGGAAATCAAGTTGAGTGTAGGCTATGTCAGGCAAAGTTGGCTTACAACAACAGCACGGGATCCATGCTAAACCACCTGTGATGGAAACACCCGAACAATTTGGAGGGAGAGACTGCTGCTGGCATCGGTGCTACCACAACTGCGATAGAAAGAAATCATAAATCTCCGACGTGTAACCGGGTACACGTCGGTTAGAAGCCCCGTTTACACGTGTAGAACAAATTGTAAACGTTGACACCCCTACTGGCCAGTCATTAAGATTTGCTTTGCTCACATGCAAGCCTTGTTTGATTTGTCATACTTAAGGATGCACACACTAAGAAGACTGAATATTGGAAATATTTTGGATAGATAGCATGTGTAGGACAAGGGTTTTAAACTTGTTATCAGTCTCAGTGTCATGCTTATGCCTCCATATTGCCTCCATAAGCAAACAAGACCTTTAGCGTGTAGATTGCCTATGTCTGTGTAATTATTTGAGTTTTTCTTAATGTCTGTCACTGGGTCGACTTATTATAAATTTAAACTATTTTATATGTCAGAGTTGTGCTGAGGATGAATTGAGGAGTCTCACAATTGAGGAACGACGCTGCTCTGGAGTCTAGTGGTACAGGACTCCAAGTTTACTTTGTTTTAAAAATGTCATATTGTTGGTTCAAATAAAGTCTTGTTTCTTAATTTTAATAATCTCGAGAATTAATCCTTGTAATGCTAGTGAACTTGTGTTCTTTCCCATAGCAGCACCTTCAGAACAACCCTAAGTGAGGAATGACTCTAGGGACTCCCGATGATAGCTTTGTTTTTCACTTTGAGTTCTCTTCATCCCCAGAAGATTCAATGATATTTTGTTCAGCCAATATTTGCCACTGTCATTACATGGTGGTTCCCATCCCTACTAATATGTAAAACAGATATGGTTACCATGTGCATTATCATAATGATCATGAATGGATTCCTTAATAGTAAGCAGGTCAGATGACAGCATAATGAAGACTGAATTAATTATAAAACAGACAAGCCCCAGAAAGGATGGATGGCAGACCAAATAAAGGAGTATGTGATGTAGACAGTAGTTCTTCAGAGAAGCTCATTGTTTAAAAACCACCATGAGACACAAGCCCCATTCACAGTGCCCTTTCAGTGTGGGAATAATGCACCGGTTCTCTGCATCACCGTCTGTTGGAAACTTACAGCTTCGCTGTGGCTCCAATCTGCCTCTGGAGGTAGTATCAGAGCCATAGCAGAGGTGACCCGGTGTCTATGTGAATTGAAAAGCCAGAGGAGCGGATCAGTGGTGTGTTGGTCTGATGGTGTTCACAGTCGAACAGCTACACAGATCCTTCACCCATCAAAGAAAGAGAAATGACCCACATTTCAACCCTCAAAGCAAAGACATTTATAACAGCATCCATATGAATATGAATAGTCAGCAGATAATGTTTAGATTAACAGCAGGACACTAGGGGTGTGCCAAAATATCGATACTACGATATATCGCGATATTTCGTCTTGAGGTATGTTATCGATACACTGGTGCCAAATATCGATGTTTAAAAATGTAAAAAAAAAAAATGTTTTATTTTTTTTTGGCCCACCACCACCACCCCTCTACGGAGGACAGCTTTATCTTTATTCAAACATAGGTATACAACCAAATAAAATTTAAAAAATGGTTTAAGTAGCTCTGAAACCCACACATATAGATATTTAATGATAGTTGTAGTCAATGTGTGTGTTAAGAAGAGACACTGTGCAATATACTCTTTGTTTACTTGGCTGTCATTCATGTGAAATTGATTGAAAATGTTTTGTAAATCCTGTGAAATGGATTCAGTGCAGTCAATAAATTCTGAATTTCTTCAGTGACACAGATACCGTGATGTATTGTGATATATGTTGATTATCGCAGAATCGCTGTATCGTGATATTATCGTTATCGAGGGCAAAATATTGTGATGTATTGTATCGCGAGGTACCTGGTGATACCCAGCCCTACAATTAATTCAATGGTTTTATTGTTGTATTCACTCACAAGATGTCACCAAAATCTCACTGTCCCTTATAAATCTTTCAGAAAATGATGTAAGTGTATCGAATCGTATCGAATCGTATCGTTGGCTGAATATCGTGATATATATATCATATCGTGAGCTGAATATCGTGTATCGTATCGTATCGTGAGATTAGTGTATCGCTACAGCCCTACAGGACACCATGGGAAACACGTTACAAAAACCACACGGATGTCAATTTATGACGTGTGCCGTGTTACGTCCCTGTAAGGCCAGGGGATGAAGGGAGTAACGTAGTATAATAAAACCGAGCGTAATGGAGGGAAAAGAAACAGGATGTATTGGTTAAAGCTGAAACTAGTTTATTTACAAAAAAGGTAACTCTGAACAAAAAGGAAGATTAGCCGCTAAAAGAAAACTGTGCAGCCTTTAGATCAGTCACTCTGGCTCCTGCACATCACAGCTGCCCAGCCCACTGGCACAAACAGCACTTTATATCACCGAGCCTAAGGGGCCATCCACATGGAAACGCTTTTCTGTGTAAAGGCACATGTTTTGCATCATTTTGGCTGATGGTCCACATGGATCCTGTAAACGCACTTTTTTGAAACCTGGTCTCAGGGTGGAAAAATCCGAAAGCGCTGCCATTGCATTCTCGTTTGTGGACGGAGAATCCGCATACTTTGCATATTGATGACGCCATCACCCCACCCCTCGACCTCTAGCCTTCGACCTCTTAACCCTGCGACGTCTCATAACAATAACAACAACAATTGTGGACTACATGCCGCGGAGGATATTGAGCCTATTAGGTTTACTAGGGCAAAATATTATGCTGCTCTACCACTACACTGAGCGAAAAAGAATTATGGACAACCGACTAGCCATTTTCGTCTTCTTCTTGTTGTGTTCGGTTTCTCCTTCTACTCTCTGTTTGTATGCAGCGTGCAAGCTTTATGTGCATGCTCCGTCTCTTCTTCTAGGTTTTTGTTGAATTTCAAGCGGCACTTATAGGCCTGGAATTTGAACTACAGCGTGTTGAATCGTTGACATTGGATCCGTTTGGACACAAATATTCTTGAAACGATGCTGAGGAAGATGTGTGGGGGGGGGCTGAAATGACGCATTGGAGCGGCATTAAGCTAGCGCTGCTTGGTTAAGTTTGAACGACCAAAGGCGGCATTAAGGCAAGCCTTCTTTGTGGCAACAATGCAGAGTCTCTGTGTGGATAAGGGCTTCTTTTGAAACTGAACATTTCAATGATGGTTTGTCCATCATAACACATGAAGAAAAACTATTTTCACCAATCACTGTGTTTTTATACAAGTGCAATGTTCATGATTTGCCAGGGAACAACTGGCATGTCACGCCATCTGATCATCTCTTCCCTGTAGCTGGCAGCATAGCCTCCAAGAGGAGAGACAGCCTAGGCCCTGAGCATGTGTTGTGTCTGACAGTCCTGGACTGTATGCAAGGAGCATGTACAAAGATGAATAAACAAAATATCAAATGTATATGAATGACTATTGGCCAAACAGTGATGTTGAGTATATGTCTGCTGCTGTGCTGTCGGCTCCATAGTCTGCTGTTAAAGCACATTTGATTTAGCATAGCCTTTGTGCATTTGTGATTTTTTGTGAAAAAGTCTGAAAAAATGTGTAAAACTTTGAATACATGATGTGTCATCTGAGTCTCCTGAAGCCCTGAGGTCTGAAATGTATTTAAAAATGTTATTTACACCCTTTTTTAAAGCTGAATTTATCACTACAGCTGCTAAGCTAAAAGCTTCAGTGTGAATCCTGTTTGAAGTGGGTGCAAGAAGGTGTAAATAAAAATCACATCTTTACAAATCAGTTTGAGATCTCAGGGCTTCTGGCAACTTCGATTACCCCAGATGCGCTGTATAGAGGCATTTTATATTATCTTTTTTTTTCAGTTATTTTAACATTTTAGCCCCCAAAAATGACAATTAGTCAGGCTCTAGTTTGATTATGTAATGCAAAGGCAATGATTCAGAAAATACATGCTTTAAAAAAAAACAAATAACATACTGATTGATTAATTGAAATTACAATCCACAACTGAATAAGGTTAATAAGATATTATATGTTGTAAGTTGCAGTATAACTATTAACCAGGTATGTGGTTATCATCAGGCCCACTAGCATGGCGATAGACGTAAACATCAGAGCAGCCTGACTCTTTTGTTAAAAAGACTCAGTTAGTGGAGCAGTTTTCAGAACTGCTCCCTCTGTCCTATAATGTGCAGAGGGAGAGAGGGAGGTAGTGGGGGGGGGGGGGGGGTTTCATTAAAATGAGAGTTTAATCTTCAAAGAGGAGATGAGAGGCTGAAGCACCCAGGGATGCCCTATCACACACTGTGACCTTTCCAGCCCGCTGCAGCAAAGACTGCTGGAAAAGCTAAGGAGGAAGCAGATAGAAGAAGTGACTGTGAGAGGACTGTGGACATGAAGGCACTGTGCATAATACTATCTGCATACACAGAAAAAGAACTAATGAATCTAGTGAACTTTGCTGCTGATACAAAAGACACATTAAAAATCCAATATAATTTTTTCTGTTAGAATTTAAAACGGAGGAGCAGAAATAAAATGTAACAAAACTACAGTGGTTGTCCCTTTATCAAATAAATCAAAACGATCCTCACTCTAAACTCAAAAGAAATACACAAGGTGGCAGGAATAGAAAAGTGCATTCTGTGCTCCCAGCCTCTGTGGTCTACACTCTGTGACAACAGAGGAAGGTAAGTCTCCACATGGTCTTCAGAAAGGATTACCATCTTCTGACAGCAGATATTCCCTACCGCAGACAAGATATGCTCTGTCCGGGTGGAAGTTTGCAGAATTGCACAGAAAAGCTCTTGACAGCTTTGATAGTGTGGGAAAACGCCGCTCATTTCCCCTCCACCATCTGGGAGAGTCCTCCTTTTTGAGTATTGTTGGCTCTGCAAAGTACATCTGAACATTTCTCACCATTTGGATCTTTTGGTGCTCCTGGGATTCATCTTCCTCCTCACTGAGACAGTCTGTGTCAGACCGAATGAGGTTATCCAGTGCTGATTTTTCTTCTCTGCCTCAAACACTACTGTTGCTCACACACGTATCCCAGTCTTCTTGGCTTCTTTGATAGCAAGGATTTCAACCATCCCTTGAGCCACCTGCCACATACTGCATATTTTGGGTCAATGGCAGCTGCAACTGGCTTGCGTCTGCTGAGAAGATGTTCAGACTCCCCAGTCTCTTGGTTATCCTTTTTCCTGCACTGGCCAAAAATGCTTTTCCAGGGCTCGTCTCAAAATGAAGGGGTTAATGAAGGGTTTGCTGTATGGACCATTGTAGCCCTTTGACCAGCAATGGAAGACATGAAATGGTTGCATACTTCTTTCCATTAAGGTAAAGGGTAGCACATTTAAAAGGCTGCAACCCCTATATTTGCTCTTCAAGCAGCACCCACTGATCTGGCCTCAAGTCAAAATAGTGTTTGCTCCTTGGAGTTAATTCAGGATCAGATAGAGTGGCAGTTCCTGGCCAGCATACGAAACTTTTGCAAACTTGTGACTTTCGCCAGCCGTCTGCACGAAATATCAAGCTTCCACAGTATTTCGACAGATGATGTTGTTTTCATGGAGACACATGCGGTGTGCACAGAGGGGAGGGGCTGTGTGTGTGTGAGACGTGTGAGTGACAAAGAGACGGAAGGAGAGCAGGGAAAGGAAATGCAGTCGAACAGATATATTGCGTTTTTAAGTAGCACTAAAAAAAAAATAAATAAAAAATAACACAATATGTGCCAGTTGGTCTTGATTCTGTGGGGCACCAGCACAAATTAGTCAATGTGTGGGAAACACTGTGATGTTAGTCGTGTTGCCAAATTGTTAACTTTACTCCAATCCAGTAAATGCCTACATGTCAGAGCCTACATGAACATCATACCTGATGGTGTCACCAACTAATCCATAATTGAATTCGTTGGCAACTAATTTCATCATCATTTTGTCGACGACGCCGATTATTCGTGGGACCACTACTCATAATACCCACAAAATCCACAGCATGGCAGTGATATCATAATGATATGTATTCAAACTTGCTAGTTCCCCGTAGAGCCCGTATTTGACCTGAAAAACCAACAAACTGTCTTTCTATTTCCAGTGTGCGCTGTTCTTTAAAGGGAGTAGTACAAACCTCTGTATGAGATCTTTAGTTTATTGGCTAGTTCTCTCTTGGAATAGCGTTTTTCTCAGAGCAAGACTGGAGAGTCTTAACCACATATACTGATGGTCCAGTCATTAAACCAGCCTAAAAGCCGTTTCACACCGGTGCGATACGAAAATGCGGCACGGATTTGCGGAATATCCGCGCAGCAATGTTCCGCATGTAAAACATGCACACTGAGTCCGGTGCGAAATGTTCGCATTCTTGTGCTCTAATTTCGCACCAAACGAAAAAAAGTCGCGGTTCATTATCTGACAGGTGTGCTCAAGCTCTTCAGCACCCACAGAGCCGGCTAATAACAATAGTAATTGGCTGGGTCCTTGATCAAGCATTTGTGTGTTGTTGTTTTTTTAATAACTCAAAATAATGACTGTATTTCAAGCTAGAAAACGTGCATCTCTCTCCTCCCTCCATTGTTGTGTGTGTTTGTGTCGCTGCGTGGTGTTACACGTGAGTTATCCTCATGCTGAAAACGTGACTTGTCGCACACGTGACATCACTCCCCGAGACGCAAGAAGAAAGCGAAAATATATATTTTTACTAAGGAAACTGACAAAAATGAAAGTAACGCACAGGGACTTGAATAAGTAACTTTAATCTGATTACTGGTTTGGAAATATTAACGCGTTAGATTATTCGTTTCTGCAAAAAGTGGTCAGATTAGAGTAACGCGTTACCGGCATCACTGATTGTATAACTTAAGTGCAACATGGAGCATGAAGATGTAAAGAAAAAAAGAAAAACAGGAGAATTAACTTTAAGCAAGTTTGGAGGTAAGTCGGAGGTGTGGAACCATTTTAAACAAATCATGGGCAGTGACAACATGTGTCGGCTGTGTCGAGTGCATTAAGTGCGGCACTTGTTGCATTATTCGTTAAGATAATTCTAAACATATTTCTGTGGTTCAAACAACATGGAATTGTAGTTGAGAGCGTCATTTATAACAGCCCACGTATTAAAAAATAAATCGGGCTCGGGCTCATAATTACAGTTAATGGGCCGGGCCGGGCTCGGACCCAACGTGCAGAGGCTCGGGCCGGGCCGGGCTTGATTTTTTGGGCCCGATAAGCTCTAGCTGGGACACCAGAATGATTAAACTTTCGCTCATTATATCAGATAAATCGTTTGCGTTGTATGATGTCACTTCCCGTCTACAAAGCAAGCGATTTCATTGGTCAAGCGTGTAGTTTCGCAGACGGAATTCCGCAGACGACAAAGTGGTTCCGGAGTTTTTTTTTTGCCGCACGAAAGTTGCGCCCCGGTGTGCAATCTCCCATTATAACCCATGAAATCATTATTTATAAATTTCCGTGCGAATAATCCGCAAGGAAATTCGCACTTGGTGTGAAACGGCTTTAAGTAAGGCCAATGTATAGCTTCCTTAATTAGCACATCAGTTTTCAGCTGTGTTGAAATGATTGCACAGGGGTTTTGTAATGATCAATTTGCTTTTAACACAGTAAACTTGGATCAGACAACACAATTAAAGTCAACCATTTCCTGTATATATAGTCACATACCACATTCAATGACGTATAGACTATATTTCTAATCATTTTATTGTTATTTTAATTAAATAAAATTGTGCTTTTGTTTTAAACTACACCTCAGATCTGTCCAAAGTAAAGTACAGCATACAGTATGTGCAGCTGGATGACGGATACTGATAATGTATGTCAAAATATTTACACAAACGAGGGCAGCAGTACAGTTATTAGTGTGAATGCTGACTCAGCATTCACACTATTGTTCTTCTGGAATTTATTATTCTTCCGTACGTTTTTCGGCACCTATCTCCTCCTACAAATCTTGAGCGATTGAAACCATTCAAGTATCAAAATGTTCAGCTTTTTAAGGACATTACTGCTTGTATTTTTCTTTTTTCTACCTTTTATACTTTTGGAAATATTCAGCTTTTTCAGCTCTTTCAACCTTCTGCTTTTCAACTTTTCAACTTTTCAACTTTTTCAATAATTCAGCTTTTTCCAATTTTTTTTTTACATTGAATCAAATGGGAAAAGCTTCAAATCCTCTTCAAAACTCATCGACTTTCAACCTCATTTTGTTCCTCATACGTTGAGCGAGAGACACCATTCAAACTTTAAAACAGTCTCAAGACCTTGAACTATTGACGATGTATTCAGTTTTTAAAAATTTTGTACGGTTTTGAAAATATCGCAGTTTTAGTTTTAAAGATTTTTAGCTCCTCTTCTGATTTTATAATGGGTGTGTATTGCGTCAGCTAGAGTGCGTGACATCATTGCTAGAGTGCGGAGGCCGATCGAAGAATGGAAGACGAAATTGTCTTCAGCTTGATTTTGAACCCACATCTTCTACTTGACATAGACAATATATGCATAGAAATGTAGGAAATCTTGTTGGGTGTCAGCTGGTTGCCTCATTTCAGATGTGGGACTTACAGTTTTGGATTTAGAAGCCAGAGAGCGACAAGCACTCCAGCTTCTTGCCCATAAGCCACAATGTTAATTTTGAGCCCAAATTTCTGGCCGAGAGCAGACGGTACCTGATTTGTCTCTCGCTAATGTGCCCTCATTTCTCACTTGACAGAAATAAAAACAACATGACTGCGTTCAGCACTGTCTCCTGACACTCGACATGTACACACTTTGCAGATTACCATTACGCTTTTTTCAGAAATCGCAGGGGTTTGGGAGGGGTTTTCCCATTCATTCTTATGGGGACATTTTGATCTGTCTCTCTTACTTCTCCAGCGTGTGTATCTGAAGAATGAGTGTGTATTGCTGGAGCCAGAGTGCGTGACATCATTGCTACAGTGTAGAGCAGCTGGAAAATCTGGAGAAAGAATTCTCTTCAGCTGGATTTGGATCCCATATCTTTTACTTGACATAGACAATGTATACATACAACATGTAGGAAATCTTGTTGGCTTGCTTCATGGTTGCTCCTCCTGCAGCATATGTGCAGCCATTTTAACCTCTTCCAGCACTCTTACTCTACATATTTTTACCTTTTCATCTTTTTTTCACCTATTTGAGCTCTTTCACCCTTTGACTTTTTTAGAAGGATTCCACATCTTTTATTTGACATAGACAATATATACATGGAAATGTAGGAAATCTTGTTGGCTTGCTCCATGGTTGCTCCTGCTCTAGCGTATGTGCGGCCATCTTAAGCTCTTTCACCCTTTGACTTTTTTACATTTTCATCCTTTTTTCCCCCCTTTAACCTCTTCCAGCCCTCTTACTCTACAGCTTTTCATATTTTATCACCATTTAACCTCTTCAAGCCCTCTTACTCTACAGCTTTTCATCCTTTATTCACCTTTTTAACCTCTTCCAGCCCTCTTACTCTACAGCTTTTCATATTTTATCACGATTTTAACCTTTTCCAGCCCTCTTACTCTACAGCTTTTCCTTTTTTTTACACCATTTTAACCTCCTCCAGCCCTCTTACTCTACAGCTTTTCATATGTTTTCACCTTTTTAACCTCTTCCAGCCCTCTTACTCTACAGCTTTTCATATGTTTTCACCTTTTTAACCTCTTCCAGCCCTCTTACTCTACAGCTTTTCATATGTTTTCACCTTTTTAACCTCCTCCAGCCCTCTTACTCTACAGCTTTTCATATGTTTTCACCTTTTTAACCTCTTCCAGCCCTCTTACTCTACAGCTTTTCATCCTTTTTCACCTTTTTAAACTTTTTCGGTCCTCGTCAGCCTTTAACTTTTCACCTTTTTTGCCTTCTTTCACCATTTTAACATCTTCCTGCCCTGTTAATCTACAGCTTTTCGCCTTTTTTTCAACATTCTTATAGCTTTGTGCATTTTCGGCAGTACGTTCAGCAGATCTCGCTTCAGCCTTCAGCATTCACACTGTATTTTCGCAGGAAATACAATTTTTCTAGTTCACTGTAGGTCATGTACATTATTACATACACACACATACTTAAATACTACACAGACCTTACCCAGGCTGCAGGTACAGAGTAGCTCTGAGAACAGAAAAACCCACTACGCACTGCCCATAGTACAGATTCTGTGTGAACGAGCACTGACTGAGCTGGCTCTGAACTTGTGAGTAGGGCTGAACAGGTCTGACAGCTGCTGAAGTAAGGCCTGATGTTCAGGGAGCAGGTCATTCTAGCTCAATAAACTGCAGCAAGGTGAAGGTCGTCCTGCAGGGCGCTAACTGTGAAATAATGAAAGGTTCAGTGCCCAGAGACACATTATTATGTAACCTTGTTCAAGGAAAAATCTGACATTTAGAAAAACTGACACTTCTGTGCTGTCATGTGAAAATATTGTGTGACAATTTCATCTCTGTGGTTCTGGTAGAGAATGACAGGGTTTCTGCGGGGTCTTAAAATGTCAATTTTAGGCCTTAAAATGTCTTAAATACGTCCATATATTTTGCATATAGGTCTTAAATTACATTTAGTTATTTTTGTTCCTTTACCGCTTGCTTCTGTGTGTTGTACTTCTTTCTGAAGTATCCAGGAATGTAAGTGGCATTTTGCCAACAGCCCGGTCGAAATTTATCGCTGTACTCTTCGCCAGTTCCGGAAAGACTTCAACAGCGCAATCTGCTACAACTATGGGAAAGTTTGAATTTAACAAGTCTTGAACAGCCAGAATTCAGTTGATTTAAAGCCGAACCTAATAATGAATTTGAAGCGCAGTGTACCCTCAACTTGGGTACACTTGGTGTGAAAGCGCTGGTGTCGCACACAAAATCGGAAAAACACCAGATAGCTTCTAAAAGTGTCCAGCGAAGTCACACTATCACACACTTCTGTACGTCTTTGTCACCAGTTCCTGGTCCAAGTTCATCCAGTTCTGCAAGACCCGAACTTTGCACTGCCTCTGCCATCTCACAGTCAAGCGACATTCAGACCATCTTCGGCTCAACTTCGACGTTGAAAGCGGAGGTGCTTTGGATTTTGAACACTGTTGCTAAACAGTTTGGCAACAGATTTGGATGTAAAAAGTAATATCCCTCTCTCCTCCAGTTTGATGTGAGGGGAGGTATGTGACAGCCCCTCCTGTCCTTTGCTTTCTTGTAGCCTCTCATCTTCCATTCTCACACACACACACCTACACACACACACACACACACACACACACACACACACACACACCAGGATTATTATAGTTTACTATATTAAATTAAATTCCCAGATAAAAACTAAACGAAAACTACTTAAGCACTATAAAACTATAATACCCTGACACACACTCACTCACTCTATTCTTCATTGTTTGAGTTGCTCTGTGAATGGCAATAAATTTGGTTATTTTTGAAAGTAATTCTGGGACCGCATTTTTCCTTACTTTTTCATACTTCGTGTGAGTATTAAATTTGACTTGTTCAAACCTGGAGAAGCCCTGGAATGAATCTGGAATAGGGTTTAGTACCAACTGAGATTCCAGTATTTATGGGATTCTCCCCAAAATCTACTCCCGCCTTCCTGGAAAAAGTAAGAAAATCAGCAATGCTTAAAATTATTTTGTACTTAAAGGTGGAATATGGAATATGAGCTGAATGCCGCCATCTAGTGTCTCAAGATCGTTGTCGCGACAACAAAAAGGTAATTCCAGCGGTCGGGTTGCCAGGTTTGGACAGGGCAGGAGGATTGAGCCGCCTCCGTTTCTTCCGTTTACTGGGTGTGGAGGTCGATGGGTCACGATCAGTATTCTCATATCTAGGATCAACGTGATATAATGAAAATAAGTATAGCAGAGGAGTTTGACCGACAGGTAACGTTAGCTAAGTTAGCGAGCAAGTTAGCTTACCGATCCAGGAGAATGTTCGCCATTTCCGCGTGTGTTTTGATGCCGTGGAAATCCTTTACCTGAGTCCATCGAGCGTATGCTTCACCGATATTTACTCTGGTTTTTGCTCTTCTCCGGTCACTCAGCTGCTGGGACAGATAACGCACCGTTTGCTGGGGCTCTGAAGAGCTTGCAGACTCCGCCATTTTACCCAGTGTCAGCCTAGCTGTGCCGAGCTTTGCCGAGCATTGCCGAGGTTGCGAAATTGGCAACCCGCAATGCCGGCCGCTATTTGGCTGGTACGATGTAAACAGGAAGTCATTGTCAAACCCGTCAAAATTTCTTAAATTATTTATTTCAGACTAAATATAATTTTTCAAGGAAACGCATTACTTTTAATCTGCGCCCCTCTAAACGCCCCGTGGATGTATTATTTTTGAAAAAATATATATATTAAAGAAACAAACTGTTATCAAGGCCAGTGTCAGGTTGTAACAATGGCAAATTGCCAGCTCAATTGAGTATTATCAGAGCACTACATAGATTTGTGTCTCAGCTGCCCATTAGTGTAAGCTGCTCAAAGTACAACCACATATTAAGGATGACAACAATGGAGATATTGTGACATTACAAACACTGGCCTGAAAACACACAGTGCATCCACACAGGCGTGCACACTCTAACCCACACACACACAGCATGATGTGTACAAGGTGATGGGAACCAGTTCCATCCAGCCAGCAGTCAGCTGGAGCACACAAATGCACAACACACATACTACAAGTAGTGAGTCAGTTCAAACACTGCTGACAAGTGTCAGGTCTACATCTGTACTTTCTTAACAGTTTGGTTCAACATCAGTGTAAAGTAAAATTATATCAAATGGTGTGAAAATTATATAAAATTAACATTTGGGAACATTGGGGAGTGTACATTAGTATAATTATCTGGTGATCAGGTAGAAATTGGGAGGGAGAAATTAAGGTCTGACATTAATTTTAGAGCATGAACCACACCAGTGTTTTGGCATGTTTTAGCCAAACAAATCACAGATTTAAGACTATTGCTGACTGTTGTTAATTTTAGTATACTACACAAATCAGCCTGTGGCATGTTGGTGCAGCAGGCTTCAGTCCATAAACTTGTTTATGTTGCTTAACATTCTTCTTGCCTGTGGTGCTTTTAATTTTTTTTTTGTTTTTTCTGTGTGAAATTCTGCATCAAGCGAGCATTCGTGTGAGTTTAAAACATTGCAAAACATTGCAACTGACGTCATGACATTCATGTCGCTGATGTCTGTTTTGAGTCTCCTTCTGATCCATTTATTGCAGTCAGATTACAGAGAAATGTCTTTGTTTGAAATTCACAAAGGGTGCCACTCGGTGCTGCGTGTTTGTGGTTATTTTCATTTGCGTAACTCGCATGAGTGGACGCAATTTTAAAAAAAACACAACAATCACACTAGGGCGAGTTATGCAACACAAATATTTTCTCCTTGTGTGGTCTTAACACATCATACGTCTCAAGGTTTTTCCCTCATATAAGTAGCCAAAGACACTACCAGTTGCCACATTACTGGTCCTGTAACTGTAGCTTTGTGTAATGAAATGTGGGACATTTCTGCTTTATTTGATGAGTGAAGGATCTGTTTAGCTGTCAGACTGTGAACACCATCAGACTGACACACCCTTGTCCCCCGCTGACGGCCTTTCCACTCCCACAGAAGCCGTGTTGCCACTGCTGCTGCTCTGCCAATAGCGTATCAGCGGTTGAAGGAAACTCTGAGCCAAAATTTGTTTATCTTCTCCAATAGTCTCATTGTGAACCCTCTGAGCTCCAAGGAAGTAGTATTATAAAAATGTATGTATTTACAAGCTAACATTTGTTTGTCTGTATGGCAACATACACTGCCTGGCCAAAAAAAAGTCAACACCTTGAGTTAACCAAGCAAACAGGTAAGAGCCTTCCATTGGATAACTACTGCAGTGATTAATATGTTTCAGCTGGCAACTATATATATATATATATATATATATATATATATATATATATATATATATATATATGTATATATATATATATATATATATATATATATATATATATATATATATATATATGTATGTATATTATATTATATATGTATATATATATATATAGTATATGATATATATAGTATTATATGTATATATATATATATATATAGTATATATATATATATATATATATGTATGTATGTATGTATGTATGTATATATATATATATATATGTGTATATGTATATATATATATATATATATATACATATATATATAACTTCACCTTTTAGGTTGTTAGGTTCTGTATTGTGGCAGTAACTGG
Organism: Sparus aurata; assembly: GCF_900880675.1. Lineage (NCBI taxonomy): Eukaryota > Metazoa > Chordata > Actinopteri > Spariformes > Sparidae > Sparus > Sparus aurata. The sequence continues at coordinate 3,973,030 of NC_044191.1, read as the reverse complement.
TACTCTAGAAATGGAGAGGAATGGAGTGGGAGAGAAAGAGCATTGTGTTTGGTGTGAGGCTGTTATGATGCCGATGTGCTGTGACAGCACTGAGCATGCCTGTCTGAAGCTCTGAGGGCCACCCGCAGACACAGGCATGCACACGAAAACACACACATACAAACAGACACACACACACACTGAAAACAACCCATGAGTCAAAAGAGGGGAAGGGTGAGAGAGTGAACTGAAAGAGCGTGTGGATTAGGGCACCTCACATGTCATACTGAGTACCAAAAAGCACTAAAGCAGTAGATCGTGGCAAAACAGTTTCACTGTTATCTTTAAGGAATGAGGGGATCCTTTTACTTTTCTTTTGTCAGGAATTATACGAGGCACTCTGTGGTGTGTGTTACTCAGCTAGCTTTTAGGTGCAGCAGAATGTAGCAAATTGCAGTCTAATTGACAGTCATTTTGAGTTATCTTAATGGAAGTTCATACGGCCTGTAAACATGTGGAAAATGGAATGTAAATACACAGAGATCTGCGGATGGCTGATTGAACTTCGAATGTCCCACCGACTCATATCTTTGCCAACAGCAGGATAGACTGCAGCCTTCTACTTGACCATGGTTCCCCAGTGGGCTCTGCTAACCTTTTTTGAGAACACCCTGCCCATTGATAATGGACTGAGGGAGCTACTCAACAGGGGTATCATTTGAGTTAGTTTCATTCCGGTAACTATCATATCGTTGATGAGACACACATACAGTTGTGGTCAAAAGTTCACATACACTTGTAAAGAAAATGTTTATCCTGGCGGTCTTCAGTTCGCTTCAAATCCGAATTTTTTTTTAGGTTTTCGGAAAATGTGACCAAATCTGCTGGCTCAAAAATATACATACAGCAACTTGAACAATCAATTTATGCTGGGGGGCTGAACTTTACAGATTCTGTTCAAGTGGATATGAATTCAGCCAGAGGATGACCAGAAGCTTGTGGATGGCTATCAGAAGCACGTATTTAAGGGTGAAAATGGCAGAGAGACATTTAACTAAATATTAGAATTACCATATATAAATTGTTTATCCAACAATTTGGTCACATTTTCAGAAGACCCCTGATAAATTCATTATTGAACCACACTTCATGAATGTTTTAATGATAAAGTCGTTTGTGTTCCACTCACTCATCACAGAAACACGAGAGCTGTAGAAATCATTGGAACTGAAGACTGACATGATCTACATGTTCTTAATGAGTGGATGGAAACTTTTAACTGCGACTGTACATACATAAAGAGCCCATCACTGTGTCCACAGCAGAGGAGAGGATGCCAGCACTGTTCACATGCCAAAGTACAGTATGTCTCAGTGAGCACTTTTGATGTATGCATTATTGAGAGCAGACCATGTTGTGTCATCTATTTTGAAGGCTGACAGAAGATAAGTATAAGCCTGAAGGCAAAGAGCTACCAAGTTGTTCTAGCTTAGGAAAAATTGAACACTTAGTTGTTTGTATTTTGTTTTTGTTTTTTTTTGTTTTTTTTATCAATTACAAGACATTAGTGTAATAACCATAAACAGTCCAGCCCATCACAGAGGTGATTACGTCCTCCACCAGCCTCTACACTGCACTGCTGCTGGTTCAAACCAGCAGGAAACCTGCTGTAGTGCCGGAGCACAAAGTAAGGTCATGGTATGACAGTGGGACCCCTGTACCCAATAATTACAAGGTTTGGACTAAGTATAGAAGGAACTTGATCACCTATGATTGCTGGACAATAATAGTAACACAAACCAGAGAGTCTTTTTAACAGCATTAAAAACAGGAGTGTAAATGTGTTGATGTTTTTCAGCCATGTATTGCTTCTATTGATGTCTTTATTGTTAATACATGTTGGGCATGCTGTCGTATGAGGTTTGCATAAGTCTGGAGAGAACCAGCCAGAGCACTCTGAGCTTTAAAGCACCAGAATGAGTACACAGAACTGGTTGCTCATGTACAACCCCCTTCAGGATTTCGCAGGCTTTTTGTGGGATTGTTGCGGCCCAAAGTGCCTAATTTCGTAGGGGCTTTACTACTCCAAAATAGCATTATTGTGCTCATAACCTTTGTGTACCAATTGTTGCCTGGAACACATATTCATCCATCGTCATCATCCACTTATCTAGGGTCCAGTCATGATGGCAGAAGGCTCAGTAAGGTATTCCAGATGTCCCTGTCCCTAGCAACGCTTTCCAGCTCCTCAAGAGTGATCTCAAGGCGTTCCCAAGCCAGATGAGATATACACAGAACACAGATATGATGTTACTTTTAGGCAGCTGACCAAAACAACATTGGTTGTAGCAGTTGAATTGGGAGTTAGTATGTTGTACATTCAATTTAGCTGTAACATAAAAAAAAATAAAAACAATTTAAAAAAAAATGGATAAAAACACGGACACGTAAAGAGCTTCAACCTTTGACATTTCAAGGCTGTTGTATTACATGAATAGTTCAGTGGTAGCTTGATATTAGATCATGTGCATGAAACATGGCTGCTCACCTGCCAGTCTTTGCACATTTCTGGGCCAAGCACCCTACTGCTTGTTATCCATCAGTCCAACTACTCATCTAGCCCACTCTTTTTTTTATATCCACCTCATTCCTGACTTTTTGAGTTTACCTATGGTTCATAGCGGTAGTCGGCTTTGCTCTTCTGGTTGAACTGGCTGAACTCGGTGTTTACGCTAGCGTAGCTGTCATGCTCGCTCTAAAAATGGCTTTTAACACAAAGGAAACGACAAAATTGACAAAAATTTGAGGTGGATACACAGTACGGATGTTTTGAAAAGTTGTGAGGACAGTTCTCACAGTGCCTCACCCGTCAATTCTCACGAAGTGGGCAGATGACATGAAGCAATAGCCCGACGTTAGCTACATCGACAGGTGTTGAGGGCGGAGAATTATGCAGTTACAAAAGCACAGAGGCATTCAACTACCTGCACAGTAACAAAAGAAATAAAAGTTGAAGAAACAAAGCAAGTTTATATTTCTGAAGGCAGCAGTAGCGCCCAGCTAAAACGTCAATCAAGCTAAACATGCAGCGTGGATAATGCTGAAGGAAAGTGGAGCGGGACGACAGGCTGCTGCTCGTGCATTGCCGGGTTAGGGAAGTCATGTAGTCATGCAGCAGCTATTCTGTGGAAGATATTCATTCTGTGGAAGATATTCATAAACCCAAATATTTATTTTAGTCTCAAAGCCGTGAGCCACCGTAGTCTCCGTTCCCCCTTCCTCTGCATGGCTTGTAGGGCATGTACATGTTTGTCGAAGTTGTTGATGTTCGACACAAGAAGTTTCTGAAAAAAAACTTCAATTTTCATGATATGTTGTGGCAACCAACAATGGCACATGTTGTACCTGAGCTCATTTTCAAAACAATTTAGCATTTATGACATAACGCTAGCTGTTTAAGGCTAACTTGGCGACAGCGGTCAGTCATGCAGTTGCAAGGCAACCGGAAACAGAAAACTGTCGGCGGAAGTAGTTATCTGTCATGGCAGCACCCATAGGCTTCTGAATGAAAAGGGTGGATAGAATTACTTGGCACAGGTCAATGCTCTTATGTAGGATTTCTTCTTTTTTTTTCTTTCTTTTCAAAAAATTGGGGTGTTTTTTTCTTACTATTATTTTCGTATTTGTTTTTTAAAAACAAATTTAAGAGAGTCAGTTTTGTTGAATGAGGCTAGATGTAAACACATTTGAAGAAAAATTGGCACCTTAATGCTTGTGTTTCTGTGTGCTGGTGTGTTTGAATAAGTGAGTGCGCCAGGGAGTGAGAGAGGCAAAGGAAAAGCAGCAGGATAGTGTGCAGTGACGGACAGAGGGAGGAGGGAGGACAGGCAGAGAGCTCAGTTGGGCAGCTCTCAAGCCTGTCTCTCCCTTTGGACCTGTAGATCCCGTTCCTACCTGATCATGTCATCCGGTCTGCGCAGGAAGTGGAGGAGCACGGTGCAAGCGCTTAGGACTCTCCGTGGGACAGGAGCAGAAGGAGATGGAGGAGGCACTGTGAGTCTGCTGTTATTTTTAGTGTCTCCTCCCTCCTGGGGCTAAGCTAATCCGCCACTGCACAGGCTTATCCAGATTGGAGGTAGGAAACTGAGGCATAGAGGTTAAGCGCTTGCTCCTGTGGGAAGCCTGCTTTGGTTGTGATGCCGTGTAAACTACCAAAACTCAGCCAGACCATGCTGAAGCAGGATTTTGTTAGTCAGGGCTGTAGGTTTGACAGGGCAGGTGGACCGTGGCCATTCCTGTCACAGGAGCACTGACGAGCTCCTCCATTAGCCATGAGTCTGGAGTGGCTGCCGACTGGCTGCTGCGCCAGCTACCCCAGCTGGCATCGCTGTGGGCAGGCAGAGATGAGCAAGATTGGGGCCTCAGATGGCTGCAGGGAAAGTGGAGTCATCAGCGTTGGTGATGGGGGGGCCAAGATCCAGCGGAGGGGGCTGGACACTGAACAGCTGAAAGGCAGCCTCGTGGTCCTCTACGCACCTGCTGGGAACTCCTGTCTGCTCAGACTGGTGGGACATGCATGTATGGATGTATGGATAGATAGATAGATAGTAGAGAGCCGTTTGTGCTGATGTGATGTGTTGCATCCTGACAGGTGTCTGCTACTTGTATTATGAGGGTTTTTAGCCTATTCACTTTAAAGATTTATAACTACAATATGTACAGTCTCAGATATTTATGTTGTCTTTTAAAGCTTTTTCTGGCATGGAAGTGATCCAAAACTCAGGGCAGTTTTCTCGTGGACTTAAATCTGGAGGAGGATCAGACATGTTACTGATCCCAGTGAGCACAATCAGGATTTCAACATTGATTTCTAGTTGCAAATGGGTTGATATTCAACCTGAACAACCAGCTTAAAAGACAATGTGTGTTTATTTTGAAATTGTGTTCATTTTTAGATTAAAAGAGAGACGATATTGATTGAACGTGTATTGGGAAGATATCTCTGCAGTCATATTGTAATGGTCTACATGAACGCTAAATTTCAATGCATTTAATGTTTCATATAAAAGGTCATGAATATGGAAATATATTGGCTGTCAACTTCACACAAGAAGCTTCGAGGACGTTATAGGAGCTTTTTTATACATTAATGTGAAATACGAAGTTGCACTTAGTGCTGTAAAGCAGCTCTGACTACTCAGCACCATGACTTGTGAAGCATATGCACAAGCGGAAGAAATAAACATGATGCTTCATGTTTCCGAAGTGTATGTGGCCGTTGTGAAGGAACAGATAGAGCTGCCATGCATCAGACGAGAGGTCGGCAGTTTGATTTCTCAACCCAGCAGTTGTTTTTACAGGATTTGCTATAAAATGTTTTATTCTCTACAGTGTGTAAATAAGAGCCTATCGTTATCTTTCCAACCTCTCAGTTTAGGCAAATGTTGTGCGAATCCAGGAGAAATGTGGTTTAAATGTAAAGGTTTAATCACAGCTTTAAACAGTCAGTGAAAATTTTTTTACGCCAACCAGTTCTGAACGTCTTTTCACCGGTGATCATAGACATTTTTAAAATCTCTTTTCAATGGAAAAACGCTCACTGGGATTCCTCTAATTCATTCCTTTTGGTAATTTGATTATAAAAGCAATCACAATAACAATAATGTGACTCTGAACAAGACTCTGATGTCTGTATTGCATGTAGATCAGGTGTAATTTTCACAGTAGTCTTTACAATGTTTCATGTCAATTGTATTAATGAATTTAAAGTGATGATCAGTGAAAAGCGCTAATCTCTTTTGGGTAGGCTGT